>NC_056731.1:1339593186-1339783186 GCF_019279795.1 Protopterus annectens
TCTCCCGTATTCTTCCTATATCTGGACTAATGGGTAGGGTTGCAAGATGGAAGCCTTTTTTTACAAAGAAAAACATCCAGGCCCAGCTAAAATTTGCAAAACAATACAGCAAGTTTCCCAAAAGCATGTGGGAAAATGTGTTGTGGTCTGAAGAGACCAGTGTTGAACTTTTTGGCCACAATTCAAAAGGTACATTTGGCACAAAAACAACACTTTGCATCACCAAAAGAACACCATCCCCAATGTGAAGTATAGTGGTGGCAGTATCATGCTTTGGGGTTGCTTTTCTTCAGCTGGAACTGGGGCTTTAGTCAAGGTGGAGAGAATTTTGAACAGTTCCAAATACCAGTCACTTTTGGCCCAAAATTTTCAGGTGTCTGCTAGAAAGCTGAAGATGAAGAGGAATTTCAGCTTTCAACACAATAATGACACCAAGCATACATCCAAATCAACAAAAGAATGGCTTCACCAGAAGAAAATAAAGTTTTGGAATGGCCCAGCCAGGGCCCAGACTTAAATCCAATAGAAAATCTGTGGGATGACCTAAAGAGTGCTGTGCACAAGAGATGCCCTCACAATCTGACAGATTTTGAGCACTTTTGTAAGGAAGAGTAGGCAAATATTGCCAAGTCAAGATGTGCCATGCTGATAGACTCCTACCCAAGAAGACTGAATGTTGTAATTAAATCAAAAGATGCTTCAACAAAGTATTAGTTTAGGGGTGTGCACACTTATGCAACCAGCTTATTGTACTTTTAATATTTGTTATATATTTCCCCTAACAGATTTGTTTGTTTTTCAATTGAATTGTACAGGTTATAGGTCATGTTAAAGGTGGGAAAAGTTTTGAAATGATTTATTATGGTCTCATTTTTTTATATCACAAAAACCTGGCATTTGAACAGGGGTGTGTATACTTTTTATATCCACTATATATGTGTGTGTGTATATATATATATATATATATATATATATATATATATATATACACACAGATAGGTAGACAGATGCGGTACTGTGTACTGTGAATGCTTTAGATAAACTTACCTCAATATGTAAGTATGCTTACTAACAATACCTTAGAATATATATAATCAATGAAAGATAATAAACATAAGTTGAATCAAGGATGTCTTCCTCTAGAAATAACTAAGGTTATTGTGGTTAGCACTTAAACAGAAACAACAGTGAACGAGTAACGGAGAATGTATTTAAAGCATGCATATGTGGTTAAAGGGCACTGCTGCAATCTGCATTATTGCTTCATTCCTTAGGTAAGTTTAGGCATTAGTTGTCATTGAGGAAATTACACTCAGAGGAACTGGCACACATTAGAGAATGCATTTCCTTGTTAAATGTCTGTTTAGCTTCAAATTACAAAATATTATTTGTGGTAATAGTTTGCTCAGACGAATTTAAAGACTCAAAGTGGAAAGTTCTTGGGCTAATACAAGCAGATCACTTTGCATAAGTAGTACATTCACTAATTTGGTGTAGGATGTGCTCTTTGTAATGACTATGGATACTAATCCATCTGTGAGAGATAATATAAACAGATGATGGAAAGTAGCAAGAATATTCTGCGCTCTAGATACCAAGACAGTATCACTTGTGAAATAGTCAAGATTATGACATGTATGTATTAGTCATTCTGCATAGAGACACAATTTCAAAAGCTGGAAGAACAGCGGTAATTATAGCATCTCATGCATTTGAGTAAAATAGTGATGTTATGGTATTACTACAAAGAAATGTCCTCTTTAATTCTGCAGATCCAGACTTTAAATAAATATGCCTTAATCAATATTACTTTTTGGAGTGAGCACTTGGTGATTTGTTCTGCATATGTTCTAACTTAGTGTTTCTGTTTTGATGATTTTTTTTTTTTTTAACAAAACAATGTTTTAGTAGATTAAAGTTTTGTGGTCAGTACAGGCAGTAATTTTATTTTGTCTCTGGAAGAACTGACCAATATGCAAGTTTGTAGGTCTGTTCTACCAGTATCTAGGTATACTGAACAGCTCTGGATAGTCTCCAGGAGTAGATATTGTTAAACATGTAATGGGCTGGGGTAAACCAACTCTTCAAAGGTGCAAGGGATGTGGTTCAACACAGAAAGGATTTAAATAATTAGACAATATATAGACAAGGTTATAAAAATGCAGTTTTAACTAGATAATGTTGGCAGTTGCAAAAACACAGTTTTATTTAATTTTATTTTCAAAATGTACCCCATTTTAGTTAATACAATGTTATAAAGTTACTTAGGTATGGCAACACCCTTTTGTTTCTGATTAGGGAAAAGAGTTTAGAAAGTGGATTGTAGACTCCATCCATTAAGTAATCAGTTGTGAAATCTGGTGATATAGAGGTGAGACTGCATCTTTTGTTGGGTATGGATGTTATGATAGATGGCAAGTCAGGACCATTTGTCTGTCCCTAGCAGAGTCATTGTATGAGCAGAGTGACAATTTTGATAAGAGGATCAGCTTTAAAGCCATCATGTAGTGAGGAAAAGGTTTTGGGAAAAATATAATTTATCTGTTTTTTTCTTCAACTGAGAAACTTATTACTGACTCTTTCACTATATCTAATAAATTCATTGAAACTGTACAATAAATTTGATTTTCAATTTTGTAGGTGGGGAAGGAATATTAGATGATTATCAACATGCATGATTCACAAATACTACGTGTGCAAAACTTGTTAAAGTATGAAGTATGTTGGTATCTCATTTTCAGCACCTTTATTTCTTAGAGCTAAAAGGTATGATAAGGGATATAACAAGTAGATTTAATGGTATCCAGTTCTTAGCAATTCCAGTTCAAGGCTTGCAGACATTGAGCAGAGCACCATATTGCCAAGAAACTGCTACAGTACTAGAAATATTGGCAGTTGGCAAAGCTCCTGGGCCAGATGGTTTGTCGGCAGAATTCAATAAAGATTATAAGTAGTTATTGCTCACTAAACTGTATGCACTTTATGAATGTTTGTGGGAACCTAAAATTCTGCCCGATATGTTTAGGTTCACACCAATCATTTTGCTACCTGGTAAACAGTGAGCAATCCTAGCCGCAATAGGCTAATATCTCAATTGTCACTGGAGTGTAAGATATTTGTTAAGAAACTTCTTCTTGCACTAAAAACATATCTCCTTATCTTACTGCATTAAGACCTGCAGACATATGTCAAAAGTGTATATAGCAGACCTTACATATTCAGGTTGTGGATGAATGTATGCCATTTGGTAATGAACAGTAGCCTTGTTGCTAGATTTATGCATAATTTTCAGTTGTATAGAATGGGACCTTATCTGGGAAGAACAATTTGGTATAATTGTCAAATTCATTATTTGATGTAAGATACTGAATAACCAGCTCAAAGTCCAACTATTTGTCATTGCAGGTCTTACCCCTCCTTTTCCTTTAAATAGTGAAACATAGCAAGGATGCCCCTCTCACCACTACATTTTGGAGGCTGAGGTCCTTCACCATATACTTAACCGAAAGCAAATATGTTCAGTGTTCCAGCTGCCTAAAAATGCTAAACCACAAACATTAGGCAAGGTTGCAGATTATTGCATTATCTGGATCTGTCATCTATTTGAGAACATTTAGGTAGTGCTGGACATCTTGAACTCTCTTTCCTCCATACCAGAATTGTGTTAAATTATATAGTTTCTCCTGAATTATCTAGGTCTTGTAGTAGGACAAACCTCCTTTAACTCTGACTTTGATAGTGTCTGAACTTAAATATCAAGGGATCCATTTACTGAAAGACAAGCACCTTATTTTGAAAAGAACCTTGGTAATATAGTATCTTGATAGCTAGAAGGCACTGAAGCTTCTCTTTTGCAATAAAGTCAAGATAGTGAAGGTGATACTCAATAGTTTTTATTTCTTAGCCATCATCTCCATCATCTACTTCTGTCCAGCAGACTTAGCAAAGTATTGCTTGACGTCCTTTGGGACTTAAAGCAGCTAAGACTACCTAGGACAATTTATTAGAGCTCCCCTGCTTCATTCTCTAATGTATCTAATACTGGAATAGATTCTAAGGGTGTCCTGAGTGGTCTAATCATCTCCATTCAACTGGGGGTATTTACTTTAATGACCTACCCTGTTACTCCCCCCTCCCAATGTGGCATCCATGGTTGCATCTGAGGGACAGGTGTTGCATTGGGAACATGCTGTGTATCACCCTGCCTCTGAGGCAGCTCAGCCATGTTCACCACCCTTTCCTCTTTTGGATCAACCCCCCTCATCATGATGTCCCCAGTATCTACCAAGGATCATCAGAGGCAGCAGTCATGGGACCACCAATTCCTCCCTGCCACTCCATCAGTCACCCAAGCTACTAATCGAACCTGGGTCAGCTGGATTGGTGTCAGGGCTTTATCCCTGTTTGACACCAGAGTAGTTAGACTGCCTAGTACAATGCTGATGAAGTCTATTTAAACAGATGGGCTATCTGTATTTAACTTTCATTTGAATGTATTTTCTTCATGGATTGGCTCATATATTAAGCATAGACAGGTTTTGCACCTTTTACAGGTGAGAGTAGAAATATTGTACAACATTGCTGCTTAGAATGTAATCTGTAGAACAAAATTTAACATCTAGGGGGCTATAAAATGCATCTGAAAGCTTGATTTATAGGTTTATGTGATATAGGGCACCTATAGACCCATGTGATCATATTTAAGGTTATTTGAAGGTTCTGAAACACTGGCTAGATGCATTTTTGTGGGGGGTTATCTCATTTCAAGAACTATAAATTCCTTATCCCTGGAAGCTGATATGGGGAGAGGCTGGATAGCACAATACTTGTAATTACAGTTCCTATTTTTAAAGGGGTAAAAGAAGACAGACGCCGTTTTAGACCTCTGCTTCCAGCACAAGGATGAGATGGTCTTTTCTTTTATTGGTCAAAGCATCACCGTGCTATGGGTTATTTTATTAGCTGTTTTAGTCACAACAATGATTTCTTTTTGTGTATTTGAGGACAAAGTGGAAGGTCCAGCTAGGGTTCTCTTTGTCAGAAATCCAATGTTCTGCTTAGTTAACATAACAATATTTCCCCCTTGACATTTACAGAATTCAAACTAATACAACAATAGAATATAACAAGAAAATGGTGGCACCCTGTGTGGCTGCAGCTGCTTTGGCTCAACAGGGCAATGTGCACTATCTGTCTTGTTGGTTTACGTCTAAAACAACAAAAAATCTAAAATCAAGGGAAAAATACTGAAGGTAAACTAAGTTATAGCAGAGAGAAACTTCCAGAAATTTGATCTTCAATCTCGCAGTGCTGCAGGTTTGATAAGCTGTTGTCTGTGAGGCGGCCTGTTAGGCCTACTACACTCCAGGAACTCCACAAATTCCAGGAACAAGGGATTATACTCAATCAAGGCCCAAATGGTTTGCTCAAGCAAATATGACTTCTAAAACTTCTAAAATGAGGAGAAGAAGTAAAAGATGTGAAAGACTGAGGAAAAAAGGAACTAGAGCTGGAATATATATCAGGCTTAAGAACAACCCACAGTGACAGGCCTGCACTTCCTTCTGTGCTACTGGCCAATGTTCACTCCCTGGATAACAAGATGGACTACATAAGGCTATAATTAACTACAAAAAGCAAGGTGAGAAACATTTGTGTGCTCATGTTCACAGAGACTTGGTTAAACTATAATATCAGCGATAGTGTGGTGCATGTGGAAGGGCTGACATTATTTACAGCTGACAGGAATCAGATCATCAGTAGTAAATCGTGGGGAGGAGGTGTCTGTGTCTACGTAAATAACAGATGGTGTACCAACTGTGAGGCAGTTACCATTCACTGCTCTGAAAACATTGAGTTCTTGTCACTAAGGTGTAGCCCCTTCTACTTGCCAAGGGAGTTTAATGGTGTGAGCATCACAGCTGTATATATTCCTCCCGGTGTCAACACCAGTGAAGTGCTGGCCATGCTTCACCAGTCAGTCAGTGAACTGCAGAATCAAAATCCAGAGTTTGCCCACATAATAGCGGGTGACTTCAACCAAGCAAACCTAAAGTCAGTCTTGCCTAATTATCACCAGCTTGTGCACTTTGCTAAGAGGGCTGAGAACACACTGGATAAAGACACAATGTCAAGCTGGTTTATAAGCCAGTAGCTCACCCACACCTGGGCCATCATGCTAATCCCTGTGTACAAACCACTATTAATAAGAAGCAAGCCAACCAAGAAGCAAATAAGAGTATGGCCAGAGGGAGCAGTCTCAGTACTCCAGGACTGCATTGAGAACACAGACTGGAATATGTTTAAGGATGTGGCTATGAGGAACCAACACATTAATCTGGATGAGTACATGGAATCTGTGTTGGCATACATATGTAAGTGTGTGGATGATGTGACAGTCAACAAGACCATCACCATAAGGGTCAACCAAAAAACCTGGATCACAAATGAAATATATGAGCTCCTAAGAGCACGCAATGTTGCTTTTAATGCAGGTGACAAGGATGCCCGCAGAGAGACCAGAAAGAACCTGAACAGGGGAATAAAGAAGGCAAAGTGTGCCCACAGACAGAAAATCCTGAGTCAAATCTCAGACCTAAGGGACTCCGGATATCTGTGGCAGGGAATACAATCTTTAACAGACTATAGACCAGCATCTTCAAAGTGTGATGACAACACAGAATTTCTAAATGAGCTCAACAGGCACTTCAGCAGGTTTGACAAAGGGAATGGCACAAAAGCCACAAAACTCACCACCAGGCAAAATGAAGTAGCAGTCTGCCTCATTTCAGCTGACGTTCATAGAATGCTAAGTCAGGTGAGCCTAAGAAAAGTGGCTGGACCAGACATAATTTTGAGGAATGTGCTAACAGACTATGCTATTCAGCTATCAGTGGTCCTCACTAACATATTTAATACATCTCTATATCAGGCCATAATACACAAGTGCTTCAAGAGTACAGCAATCATACCACTACCCAAAAAGTCTCAACCAGTAAGCCTGAATGACTATCGTCCAGTAGTTCTCACGGTTCCACTTGAAACCATTTAATGTTCAGAACATCGAAGTTCTGATCATCGAGACCAGAAAATCAATATTCAGAACATCGAAGGTTTAAAGTGAACCACACAAAAAGAAATAAACTCACAAAATCTATTTTATGCAGGGGGCTTCACCCCCCTGTGCCCCTCACACCCCCCTACTTTAATATTCCGACTCTGAGATCACACTACAGTGGGGTAAGGGAAATCTCCCATTTACTGCTATATGCAGTAGTGCTAAATGGGAGATTTCCCATACCCTACCTACAATGCCAACACTCAGATGGCACACACACACACACACACACACACACACACACACACACACACACACACACACACACACACACACACACACACACACAACATGCAGGGCACCTTGCTACCCTGCACACCCCCCCACAATTTTACATTTTTACCTACCTGGCACTTCCACTTTGAACCTTCGATGTTCTGAACATCGATGTTTTGGTCTCGATGATCAGAACTTTGATGTTCTGAACATTCGACGGTTTCAAGTGAAACTGCTCTCATCTATACCGTAATGAAGTATTTCAAGAGACTGACCAAAGAACAAATCTCCCTGCAAAACTGGATCCACTCCAATTTGTTTCTCAGTTGAACCACTCCACTGCTGATGCCATCTCGCTGACACTGCACACATCCATGCATCACCTGGAAAACAAGAACTGTTATATCTGACTATTATTCATTGCCTTCAGCTCTGCTTTTAACACAGTTACACTCCAACATCTGATAGAGAAACTGATTCATTTGGGTGTCAGCACTCCCATGTGTAACTGATTTTTAGACCTCCTCATTGACAGACGACAAAGAATGAGCATAGGCCATAACACCTACACTGAGCACATCAGTCCCTTAAGGATGTGTTTAGTCCTGTGGTGTTCACCATGCTGACTCATGACTGTGCAGCTAGGACAGCTCAAATCTCATCAAATTCATGGATGACACTACAGTAGTAGGCTTAATCAGCAATGGTGATGAAACAGCATGCACAGAGGAGGTGAAGCATCTGATTGACTGGTGTGACAACAACAACCTGGCTCTGAATGTAAACAAAACCAAAGAGGTAATAATGGACTTCATGAAAAATGGACTTCATGAAAAACCATGATGCACATTCCCCTCTCACAATCAAGGGAGAAACAGTAGAAAGAGTGAAGAGCACCTGGAGTGAACATCACAGAAGACTTGACATGGTTCATTAACATAAATCACATTGCCAAGAAGGCACAACAAATGCTTCACTTCCTACACAGGTTGAAGAGAGCAAACCTTTCATCTTTGGTCCTCACAACCTTCTACAGAGGCAACATTGAAAGCATCTTGACAAACAATATCGCAGTATGGTACAGGAACTGCAAGGTGACAGATTGTAAGGCTCTCCAAAGGGTGGTGAAGGCAGCAAAGAGGATCACCAGGTCCATGCTTCCATCTATACAGGATCTGCACTCTGCACGGTGTCTCGACAGAGATACAAAGATTGCCAGAGACCGAACCCACCCGGCTCAAGGACTGTTCTGACTGACTTCAGGCAAGTGCCACAGAAGTATACATTGCAAAATAAATAGATTCAGAAATCACTTCATTCCTCAGGCTATCCGACTAACTGGGTTAGTCATTCATTTACATTTACTGCAATTATTTCATAGGTATACAAGGAATTATTTCCATGGCACCGATGGATGAAGTTTACACAGAAGTTATTCTGGTCACTGCCAAGACTGGTCAGAGAAGCTGTTGCGATTTGTTCCATAAACCATTAAAAAACAAAGAGAAACATGTATAGCAGGGTGGGAAGCCCCCCTGCACCCCTCATGTGGGGGATGCACCGCCCCACCTCCTCTACTTAAATATACTCAGAGATCGCACCACATTGCGGAAATGGGAATACATCCCGCTCTGCATTACTTACCACTGTCGGTGATCTGCTCTTTCGGCGCTATGGTCTCGGTGATCTGGTCGTCAGTTAAGTGTGTTTTCGTGGAACTGATAGGTTCCCATATATATATATATATATATATATATATCTATATATATATATATATATATATATATATGTATATATACATATTCCATATATATATATATATATATATATATATATATATATATATATATACATATATTCCCATATATGTATATATATATATATATATATATACATACATATATATATTCCCATATATATATATATATATATATACACATATATATATATATATATATATATATATATATATATATATATATATATATATATATATATTCCCATATATATATATATATATATATATATATATATATATGTATATTTATATATATATATATATATATATATATATCTATATATATATATATATATGATCCCGTCATAGGATCAAATAGGATTGAAGTTTTGAAATTTCAAACCTTATGAATGGAGATTGCCGTATAGTGCAGAAAAGGATCTTTATCATTCTCTTTACTGTAGTATGATCTCAGTGTTTATATATTTAAGTAGCAATACTTCAAAACTCCAGTCCTCTGGTCTTTGATGATTAGAGGTTTGATATTGGGAAATTTTGATCCTTTGAAATATATATGTGCACATTTCTGTTGTACAACAATATGCATTATGTCATGTGGTGTCTTTCACAAATTTGTAAATTTAAAAACGTCAACTTGTTTTTGTTTTTCGCAATGAAGTTTTCCATATTCATATATAATAATGTAAATAATCATTTTAACATGAGAATGAATTAAATAAATATTGCCAGGCAAATTATTAGCATACACAGTGGAATATGTGCTTGCTGGTATGTAATATTTGCTGTATGTGTTTGCAAACACTTTATCCTGATCTTTATGCATTTGTCCCAGTGTATTTTATACATTCTCCTTACATTTCTTATTTTCTTCCATTATTCATGGCTCAAAAGTTAACATCTTTGATGACACAAAGATCAGAAGCCTATGGTTTCTATGCCCACAGTGGGTATTAAGATTCATGTTTAAATGCTGATCATGTAATACAGAATAAAGGACAGCTGTTCTTTAGATGAGCTGTTAAACTGAGGTCCCATCTGCTGGTTGTCTTGTGGGACTTACTGAAAAGAGTATGGTTAACTTTATTAGGGACACATTGTTTCCAAATGTATCTAATGCCTTTTGCACAAATATTTTTTTATCACTTTAAATTCAGATAAAACAATAAGTAAAACCACATTGAAATGTATTAACTTCATATTAGCTTATCACCAGCCCTTTCTTTAGTAGCCGAATCTTTATCTTTTTAAAAGCCATTCCCTGTTCCATATTTAATTTTATATAACACATCTGCCTACAACTCATTCCATATTAACTTAAGAAACTTAAAAAATCATATCTCTGTTTGGTAATCCGGTTCTTTATCAATGTTTTCCAACTTTCTGCATTTCTAGGTGAAACCATTCACCAAAACCTTTTATTGTAGTACATTATTTGAACATATACTCCAATCTCCTTTGTGGTATATCTTAAATAAACACAGTAAGTCTGCAAATGTCAAATACTTAAGGAAGGATTCATAGTCTGAGGCTTCACAGTTTTGTAGCAGTAATCCATGAAAAGTGGCACTAAGAGGTTATGCGAATCCCAGACCATCAGTATGTGTACAGAAATGCGGACAACTTTTTGTGAACATGCCCCCTATTGGAAATGTGTAGTATGATTAATGCATAAATGATAGGTAGACAACTACTACACTGTTAATGGACTTTATACTTATACGTATGAGTTTGATTCATAGACGTGGATCTATAATGAACTCATTTGCATTCAAAGTGTGCAAATCACTCTGATGTTAGCAGGTTCAGTCAGAATGCAGAGATACTGTGCTTCTGCATACCTGGACATTTTTACTTGAGGACTTGTATGGATAAATGTTTCATTTTGATACTTGTCCATACCTGAACATTCTACTGAAGGGGTCACTTGGGGAAATGTTTAATTTCAGTGCTTGTGCATACTTGGACATATTACTGAACAGGTCGCTTGGGTGAATGTTTCATTTCATGCTTGTGCATACCGGGAAATGTTACTGAAGGGGTCACTTGGGTGAATGTTTCATTTTGATGCTTGTGCGTACTTGACATGTTACTGAAGTAATCACTTTGAAGAATGTTTCACTTGGGTGTTTGTACTACTGGGACATTTTACTGAAGGGGTCACTTGGGTGAATGTTTTATTTTGGTGCTTGTGCATACTAGAAAATTTTACTGAAGAGGTTGCTGGGGAAATAATTCATTTGTATGTCAGGGAACTGTTTGTGCATGCATGGTCAGATTGCTGAAGTGACTGCTGGGCAAAATAATTTATTGCGTCATTTTAGTGTTTCTGCATACTTAATACAAACTAATGAAGTTGTTGCTGGGAGAAATAATTAATTTGTGCGTCAGAGAAGTGCTTGTGCATACTTGGACAAACATGTTCATGGATTACAACTTCGATATCAAAGTGAATGTGAGTTTCAAGGGCAGAGGAGTTTTAATGCCAAGTCTATTTTCATTGTGAGACAGTATTGCTTTATTTAGCAGATATCTGTTAGTGTTTGTGCATTGTGCTATAAAATGTAAAAAAAATAAAATTCAGAAATGCCACTTGGTTTTAAGGATGGGCAATAGAAAATATACTCCAGGATTGATCCCTCATGCCACTAATGGATAGAGGCAGTTCCTAAATGCTGCATCCCTTATATGGGTCCCCTCAAATTATCTATGGAATGATCACAGTTACTCTCACTAGGGCTAATATACAGTTATCAGCCATGGGATAGGTAAGACCAATCAGAAAATGTTAATTCAAGAATCAAGCACCAAAAGGGAATTGGTCCTCCAAGTGAACCTATGTTATGGTAGTAAATAGTTATAAAAAATTGCCCTTTTTAGATCACTAAGTGCCCCTCTCACCTTCTGCCCCCCCAGTCTTCAACAGCTTTGTTAACCATTTCATATACTGCTTAGCGCCCTAAATACATACCTTAAAATGATGATTGGTAATTCCCTTTCTGTTGATTTACAAACAATGCCCTGTATTCCACACAATTTTGTTTTAGGTCTGTTAGGGTCTTCTTTTTTTGCATATTTATAAGTAAATTACAGATGATCTTCTTACACTTAATGTTTTAATACAGGCAGAAAAATGTGTTATTTGGAAAACAGTTTGTATGGCCTACTTTATAAAAGCTATCTTAGAGCTGGCGCTTTCTGCAGTTAATATTTTTTTAATACAAACGCTTAACAAACTTAATCTTTGATTTTTGGAACACATAAATGATTGATGAGCTTGGATAAGGTTTGCAGTTTTAGGTATTTAGTTATTTGGCTTGATCCTAAATGTTCGATAGACCACCATGTCCAGCAACAGATTTAACATTGCTGAACTAAACATTTGAAAACAGCTAGTATTCTGAAGACTGTTTACATTTATTGGAAGTTTAAAATGAATCTTCTGGATAAGTTATTTTATGCTGAATTGACTGCTTGAAAACAATAAGTACTCTAAATGTTGTTTACATGTATTTGCAAGTTTAAAAGGAAGTTTCTGGCTACAATTTTTGCATGCAGATCTTCTGTTTGATAACAGTTAGAATTTTAGACTATTTGCAGTGGCAATGGACTCTCTTTGCATTATGCTGCACTACAAGAGAAATATTTATACTAGTGCTGGATCCATCTTTTTGTTGTTTGTGCTGTACTTCGAATCCTTGCACAGTAGTGGGAACGTGCACCACTTATGAGTTGTGGTTGATATATATATGGAAACTTAAACTCATGGAGTAATATTTTCAGCGGCACTTTTCCATCTAAAACCTTAAGAACATGCATAAACACACACACACACACACACACACACACACACACACACACACACACACACACACACACACACACACACACACACACACACACACACACACACACACACACACACACACACACACACACACACACACACACACACATATATATATATATATATATATATATAGGTTCACTTTATAATCTCAAAATACTGAAATATCAAATTTCAGTATTTCGAGACCATAAACTCGAATGTTAGGAATAGCGAAAGTGCATAACCGTGAATCTGAATATTTCAAATTCACAGTTATGCTTTAATGGTACGTGACGTGGAATATGTTGTGTGGATAGTTTCCAGTTCAGTATATGGATTTAGGTGCAATTTAAGGTACGTGACTAATTTATAAGGGTTTTGGGTAGGTGTGTGAGTGTAGAATGTCTGGTTGTGAGTTTGCTGTCTTTTTCTGTTTGTTGTGATCTCGGAGTTAGCATATATAAGTAGGGGGTGGGGGGCTGTAGGGAGGCTTCCCCCTTGCTTATTTGTAGGATAGGTTTGTTAGTTTGTATTGTTATGTTTGTGCGTATATATTTTTTGTAGTGTGGTTAGTTTGGTGCTTGTGTAGTGTGGTATGTGGTGTGTTGAACTTCGCGATTTTAAATTTCGTGGTTTTGGAGTTTCGGTGTTGTGTAGATTTGACTTTATAGTTTTGAAATACTGAATTCGATGTTTCAGACGTTGCTTCAACATGTTGTTTTATGCACTGTATATCGTTTAAAAATGTTCATTTTTGTTTTGGAGTGTACATTGGTGTGAAAAGTACTTTTTTCAAGCAAGCTGTCATCAGAGAAATATAATGCTCTCTTCTTAACATTACTTTGACTACCTGGAAAGTAATTGGTTTGAAGAACTCATAAACAAAATGTGTTTTGTGTGTGGTGTGTGGTGTGTGGTGTGTGGTGTGTGTGTGTGTGTGTGTGTGTGTGTGTGTGTGTGTGTGTGTGTGTGTGTGTGTGTGTGTGTGTGTGTGTGTGTGTGTGCCTGAGTGTCTGTTCATCTCTCGCTCTCACTCTGTATCTTCATCTGTGTCTATGTATGCTAGATACAAGATTATAGATTATTTAGGAGGAGGTGTTTAGGATGGTAGGGTAGTACAGAAGTGCAGTGAAAAATGTGTTTTTTATTTGGTCTTTTTGCCCCCGATGCCTACATATTATCAGCCCCTTCCTGACCAATTGGTCATTTGTTTCCCCATCATGGGTAGTGAGGGTTGGCCAGCAGGAGTCACCATGTAGACATCCATCAAGGGTGGTACAAGATTTTTACTTTTTTTTTCTCTACCCCTTGTATATCCCTGTATGACGGCCCAGAAGTGGGGCATGCAACAGGTGACAAGGCTGCACCTCTCCTCATTTCTACAAAAAGTTGACATCAGCAGGGCTGTTCTGCCTATCCCCATGAATCTCACTTGGATGTTTCTGTACTCTCCACTAGGAAGCTCAATCAGTGTGCATGTGCCCTGAAACATAAGCCCCCCTCTTTGTAGGATGAAGATGTGCATCCATCTTGACTGCCCACATTGCCAAGTGCCTGAGCAAGTATTTGATCTGAAGTCACGTGAGCCATAGGCAGGGATTTATCCATCCATGCTACAGGTGGAGGTGCAGTCACATCACCTGGGCCACAGGTGGAGTTTTATCCCTCCATGACACTGTTGGAGATGCAGTCAAGTCACCTTGGACACAGGTGGGGATTTATTCCTCCATGCCACTGGTGTAGGTGCAGTCAGGTCAGCTGGGATATAGGCAGGGATTTATCCCTCCATGCCACTGATGGAGGTGCAGTCAGTATGTGAGTGTCTGTGTGCTCTTCTGTATTTTCTACTTTGTACCAGAATTACTTCATCGTCTTGTTTGTGTTTACATTTATGTATGATTGTATTAATGTCTTTGCTTTGTACTCCTGCTGTGGCTAGTGAGATGGTTAAAAATAAGCTCAATAAATAAATAAATAAATGATTAAAAAAATTTAATTAATACATATTCCAGAAACTAGAGCAACATTTTCCCTTCTGGGGTAAGATAATCTCTTGTATCTTGTTCTAACTTGAGATGGAATCTCAGCATGCAGGTTAGGCATACTTCCGAGACAAAAACATGCTTTCTGGTGTCTGCATAAGTGCTTCAAATGGCAGTCTCATTATTACAAAAATGTGCCCATGGCAAAGGTAATATAAAGATAAAAACAGATTCTCCTACGACACTGGACAAGTTCACTTGTCAAGTTCATTGTTTCAAAACAAATATGCCATGTGATTTTTGAAGAGGAGTTTTAGCACCATAAACATTTGTTGATGAGCTAGAATTCTGTAACATCTCTTGTTTTTTTTAGGTACCTTAGCTTTTGTTTTGCAGCTGACTGAGTGAGTGGATATATATGTGCAAGACTGAAGGAACTGCTTTTTAGTTTTTGTTTGGTTTAACTATAGGTACTTGAAAATGTTAGTTTTACAGATGCAATGTTTGAAGCATTAAAATAGAGTCATACTGGACAAATGTAAACGATTATAAATTTCCAAATGTCTAAACACACTGCCACTGCAGTTCCCTATACCACCATCACAAACATAGTATAAGTCAGTGACGAAAATAAACAATAATTTGACTCAACGAAGCACAGTGGTGCAGCTCTTAGCATTACTGCCTCACAGCCCTTGGTTCATGGCTTCACTTCCCTGCTGGCATGTTTGTAGTGCAGGATTTGCATGTGCCCTGTATGTCTAGGTTGGTTTTCTTTGGTTGCTTCTGTTTCCTCCCACATCCCAAGGACAAGTTGTTAAGTGACATGGTAGTCCACTAAATTACATATAGGTGTGTGCGTGTGTGCGTGTGTGCGTGTGTGTGTGTGTGTGTGTGTGTGTGTGTGTGTGTGTGTGTGTGTGTGTGTGTGTGTGTGTGTGTGTGTGTGTGTGTGTATATGAATCAGTTTTTTGTACACATTCTTATACATTCTGCAATGGACTTGTATCCTGTGTAGGATTAGTTCTCTGTTTATGCTCACTGACAGCTGGGATAAGCTTAGTCTCCTTGTGATCCTGAATAGGTTAAATTGTATATAAGAGCATGAATAAATTAATAATTCAACCCAGGTGTTCTTCAGTTCATCTCTGAAGGAAATCTGAAAAGTTATATACATTCACCTTTTACACATTAATGATGCATTCTAAGTTTAGTCACACTATATATATATATATATATATATATATATATATATATATATGCACACAAACACACACACACACACACACACACACACACACACACACACACACATGTATATATATATATATATATATATATATATATATATATATATATATATGTACAATACTAAACCAAAAAGTAAAAACGTCAAACAGGCAAGCCATTTAGCAAAGACTACAAGAAAAAAAATGGCCAAGCTACAGTTTTCATTGTATGATACCTTAAACCTCTGGATCTTGTAGCCCAGGCAGGTATGACCCCAGCCCTGAGTAGCATCCTGCCATCACCCAGAATGATACCACAGTACAAGGACAAAATGATTGACTTCAACAATTGGCTAAGCCTCTGGTGTCATTCTAAGGGGATCCAGTATCTGTCTGCCTGGGACGACATGGTCAACAGACATGCTTTGCCAGAGATGGCCTGCACCTGTTGCCCCTGGGATTCCAGATACTGGCTAAAGCTCTTGCCATCCCTATACTGCCTTTTTTAGGAAAGGTTCAAATGCTAAATTCACCACCGTAACAGGTATAAGCAAGCAAACTCTGAGGATAATGCTACTCAATGCTAGAAGTCTAAACCTCAAAATGCACTCACTCAAGGCACTCCTTAAAATGGAGAACATCGACATCTGTGCAGTGACAGAGACCTGGTTCAAGGCTCCAGAGAACACCCCTGCATTACCAGGCTATAATTCATACCACACCTTTCAGCCACCTAATCTGGACTGAAACACTAAAGGCGGAGGCGTGTCCATATTCATTAAGGATATCCACACCTCTAGGCTAGTTGCTCAACATAATGCATCCAAAATTATCCAAGTGCAACTAACACTGGGCATGACTGCAGTCCAGGGTGTAGCTTGTTACAGATCTCCCACCATGTCCCAGGATTCCCACTCTTCATTTCTTAAGATACTAGAAAATATTAAAGTACAACCCAATACCATAATTATGGGCAATTTCAACTACCCCACCATCAACTGGGAAAAATACTCATGTACCAACTCATTTGCTCAACATTTTCTGGAATTCATAAATTCCAACACCTTGGATCAGCTTATCCACACCCCAACAAGGGGCAGCAATATCCTGGACCAAGGTCATTACCAATATGGGTAACCAGTATTCCACTCCAGAGGTCAACTCCTCGCTAGTCAGATCTGACCACAAGCTAGTCACCCTAGACATCCATATCCCACCCCCACCCCCCATTAAGGAAACCACCATCAAAAACTACTCCAAAGACAACTTCATGCTTCTCAAGACAGAAGTGGCAAACTTCATGACACCCATGCAGATGGAAAATAGAGGTACAACTACTGAATCTTACACAAATGCACTGTATAAGCACATACACGAGTGCATGGATCGTGCCATCCCCAACAGAACCAAGATGCTATCCTCCAATAAAAGGAATCCAATCTGGTGGTCCCCTGCCATAAACAAACTCTACAACAGAAGGAATAAAATCCTCCAAAGCCAGTTATGAAAATAAAATCACCACTGATTCCAAAGACAACCACAAAGCATTCTACAGCTATGTCAAGAATCTCTGTGGCAACACTCATATCTGCTCTGAGCTACAGCACAATGGCACTAAATATAGAGAACCAACTGATATTGCCAACGTCCTGGCAGATAGGTTCAGTGCTAACTTTACCCCCCTCTCACCCTCCAAAGGGCCCATCTTAATACTGAAAGAATGCAAAACCCCTGTAATCACGGATGAACAAGTAAAGACCGCACTCTCCAAAGCCAAGAACACAGCATCCATGGGACCAGACAACATCCCAGGCTGTGTACTGCACGAACTACAGAATGAACTGGCACCCCACCGGAGTACCATGTTCAATCATAGCCTCACCTCAGGCTATGTGCCTACTGAATGGTGCACAGTGATGGTTATCCCACTCCACAAAGGGGTGCCACCATGGTCCCCAGAAACTACCACCCCATTAGCCTGATGAGCCTGGTCTGCAAGGCCATGGAATGTATCATCTTGGAGCAAAGACATAGGTAATCTCCAAACCCTGGACCCCACTCAGTTTGGATTTGTAAAAGGTAGATCATGTCTACTAAACCTGATTGACATCTTTGAAGCAGTCACTAGAGCCGTAGATGAGGGCAAGGTAGTGCACACAGCCTATTTTGACCTCACCAAGGCTTTTGATACCATCCCCCACTCTGGAATTATAGATAAACTCACTAAACTGGGCATAAATCCCTATGTCATAAGATGGGTGGCCAACTGGCTCACTGACAGAACCCACACAGTAAAAGTAGCCGACTCCAAGTCTGACTTCAAACCAGTGACGAGTAGAGTACCACAGGGTTCGGTCCTGGGTCCTCTCCTGTTTGGCATCTACTTCTCTGAAGTGCAGGCCAATGCAGAAGGTCTTTGGATAACAAAGTTTGCAGATGACTGCAAACTGGGAGCCATAATAGAGTCACCTAATGATGTAGGCATTCTACAAAAGGGCCTCACAGAGACAGATGCTTGGTGTCAAAGTCATGGCCTCAAGCTCAATGCCAAGAAGTGCATTGTCATCCCCTTTGGGAAAAACTCAGTGCCCATGAACTACCACATAGGTGGTAGCTCACTAAACACTGAAAGTGTGATGAGACCCCGGGACACAGGTGGACAATAGTCTCTCCTTTGATAACCACATTACCACAGTAGTTAGAAAATCCTTCTACGTGGCACACCTCATCAAAAAAGGGTTCTCCTCTAGAAAAAATGAGGTAATTGTTCGTCTCTACTCATCCCTCATCAGACCTATTATAGAGTACAATGTCCTGTTTGGCATGTATCTCACAAGACATCTACAACAATTGGAAAGACCACTGAAATACCTCACTAAGAGGATTACTGGCCACAAACAGATGCCATATGCAGACCATCTTAAAAAACTCCAGCTCTACTCTGTCACATATCGCCTTCTCAGAGGCAATCTCTGCCTAACATACAAAGCTTTGTCAAACCCAGAACTGTTGGACACGCTGCACGTAAAGAAATCCCAATCTCTCCAAACCACATGCCCCAGGGACCTAAGCCTCGTCACCACAATAAACAGAACATGCTGGAGGGATAGATTCCTGTCCCAGAGGCTTCCCATACTCTGGAACAAACTACCCATTCATGTCAAGCAAAACTCCTCATTGGCACTCTTTAAGAAAAATCTTAATGACTGGAGGGATCACTTCTGTGGCACTGCTTGACAGGGGCACAGGAAAATAATTTTCTTGGGTGGTGAAAGCCAAGGAACCTTTTTGGCTAGGCTTATATAGGCCCCAGGACTGATAGCCTAGTGCCTACATATGAACCTATGAACCTATAATAGAGTCCCATGGGATATATGCAAATGACCCCTTAAGGACATCAAGTGTTTCATCCATATGGCTTCTGAATGTCCATGACTTTTTACTTTTTAAGTCTTTATGGACAGATTCAGGCCAACAAAGTCAAACGTCACTTGCTGTGGACATGCACGTTTCAGCCCTCTTGATCTTGTCAGCACAGCATAAGTGCACTGTTTGGCTATACTCTAGAAACACAGGCTCTTTAAACCCAGCTGATGTCCATAACCATTAAGGTGTCTGCAAAATATCCCAACTAACAACTAAACCAAAAAGTAAAAAGATTACACAGATAAACTATGGACCTCTATTACAGGAGGCTTAAGGTATCACACAGTGAAAACTCTAGCTTGGCTAGCTTTTTTCATGTAGTTTTTAATAATTGCTGAGAGTCAGCCTGTGCCTGGCTTACAGAGCAGACTCGTACCTTGCCCTAATGGAATTGCTGCACATTCACAAATCAAATGGGACAAGAATAACTTGCTCCAGCGATCTCAGCCTAGACTGTAACATTAACAGAACATACTGGAGAGACAAATATACTTTCTAGGAATTACTGCTCCTTTGGAATAAGCTCCTACTCCATGAGAAAGCAAGCTCCATAATGACCCTATTAAAGTGCAACATTGACAACTCAATGGGTGACAATATATTCATTCCAGGAGTGACACCTATGTTTCTCATGGACAGGGGCAGTCAGTGCTGATCACAAAATCCCTCTGCTAACAGTGAGCATCTAAATATGGTCAATAAGGGTACCTGGGTTTTTACACCACCAGGCTTGTAAAGGCCCTAGGGCCATTAGCCTAGTAACTCTCTCTATATATATATATATATATATATATATATATATATATATATATATATATAATATATATATATATATAATATATATATATATATATGTGTGTGTGTGTGTGTGTGTGTGTGTGTGTGTGTGTGTGTGTGTGTGTGTGTGTGTGTGTGTGTGTGTGTGTGTGTGTGTATGTATATATATATATATATATATAAATATATATATATATATATATATATATATATATATATATATATATATATATATATATATATATATATATATATATATATATATGTATACTGCCTAATCCAAACGATGCACATACAGTAATGTAGAAGTGCAATGGAGGAACAAATAATAGCTCCAAACACTATACTCCAGCACTTATAACCATAATATTAACAAATTCAGGATGTCCCCTACCTTTTTCTTGTCATTATTTTGAATTAAAAATTAATTTTTGAGTACCCGGTTTTATTTTTTCCGTTTGGAATTTGTTAATATTGTGGTTATAAGTGCTGGAGTCTACTGTTTATACATATATATATATATATATATATATATATATATATATATATATAGGTCTGCTTCTGACTGTCGAAAACCCAATTTATTGACAATCAGAAGATCAAACCCATTTAAGTGAAAGTGCACTACATCGAAAGTGCACTTTCGCAAAAGTCGGTTCTCTGACGTACATTACAGTGGGGATAAATCCTTTTCCCCACTGTAGGGCAAACTCAGAGTTAGTATATTTAAGTAGGGGGGTGTGGGAGACACATCCCTCCACATGGGGGTATAGGGGGGCATGCCCCCCCCCTGCAAAATAGTGTTTAAAGCAGTTTTGTTTTGTTTTTTTACAGTTCAGAGTACCAGCTTTTGTGAAAGTGCACTTTTGATGTTGTGCACTTTCGCTTAAATGGGTTTCAATGTTGCTTGTTCAATATTGTGAGATTTTGATCAAGCAACATAGACCCACATATATATATATATATATATATATATATATATATATATATATATATATATATATATATATATATATATATATATATATATATATATATATATATATATATATATATATATATATATATATATATATAGGTCTACTTTTAAATTTCGAAGTTTCCAGACTTTTGAATTTATTATGGTCGAGACCATAAGATCGAAGTTTTGAAACTCTGAACTGTTTAAATAGAGATCACTGTGCAACATGGAATAGGAAATCTATTGTTTTCCTCACTATAATGCGATCTCAAAGTTGGTATATTTAATTAGTAGGGGGAATAGGTACAGGAGGGCTTAGCCCCCTGTAAGAACGTAAAAAATAATGTTTTTATTTTTTTTTTCAAAGTTTCAAAACTTTGATCTTATGGTCTCGACCATAAGAAATTCAAAGTTTTGAAACTTTGAGCTTTAAAAGTAGACCCATATATATATATATATATATATATATATATATATATATATATATATACATATATATATATATATATATATATATATATATATATATATATATACATGTACATACATGCACAGACACACACACACACACACACACACACACACACACACACACACACACACACACACACACACACACACACACACACACACACACATGCAAGTATTTAGAAGCTCTATACGTGAAATGGGTTTTAAAATTTTCATGTTTTGTTCACATCATAAAGATGTATTGGAAACAAATATAATGAGGACCAAGAAGTATAAAAACATTTCTTAGCAATGGCTTGCCTTTGTAATTATGGTGTTAAATGGGTCCCATGTCTTTTTTCTTTACTTTATACTGCAAAATAAATATCATTAACTTACATTCTGTAGAAGTTCATAGTTTTCAACAGCTCTGTAACCACACAAAATAGGCACATAGTTATCAATATTTTTATTCAATCAGACAAGAATTCTGATATGATTTTAAACAAGTCCATTATGTATATATTTTTCTGAGATATTTATAGAAACATGAAAATAATTTCTAATTCCATAATTAGTCGACAAGAAAATGCCCACTATCTCTGAATCGGTACCTGTTAGAGGGCGAATACTATGATGGATTTCCTCTAAACACATAAAGGTTTCATAAAATAACATGCATTAGTTTCTCTGGTGCTTGTTTTTCATATTAGTAGTAAACTGTGGAATTTAAAGACACCATCATGCAGTAAGCAAAGCTGTGAAAGTGGCTTTGCATACTGTGCAATGGGGCAACTGAGCAGTGATGGCTTTCAGATCCGCGTGCAGTAGTCTGTGGGCATAACATATCTAATTAGGCCCTTGGACATCCCAGTGCACTGTTTGCTAAGGGTTCTTATGTGGTATTGTAATCCACAGCAGCTGTTCTACATGATCTATGCAGAGCAGTATACAAAATGTACAGCTGTAAGGTAATTTAGCTATGTGCTGTATGTAGTAGAAGAATCTTCACTTCACTCTGCTCCAATTGCCAATCAAGGCAAGTAGTACACAGTGCTTTTTGTGTGTGTGTGTGTGTGTGTGTGTGTGTGTGTGTGTGTGTGTGTGTGTGTGTGTGTGTACAAGTCTGCATTTCTATATGTGAGCCTCTATGTATCATGGGAGTGGGGTCTGTCTCTTTGTTGTTTTGTACTTGCCTGTGCTACTTGTTTGCACAGGATTGGGGAGAGGGGACACTTAGCAGACCATTTGTCTCAACTGCAAGCTGCACGATAAAGGGATATTTTATTTTGACTGTCTTAGTAACCAGTTTCAGAGGAACAGAAGGGAAACAACAGTTTTGTCTGTGTGTGACTGATAACTTTTGCTGAGCAGTGAAAGCCATTGTCATTAACATACTGAACTAGTTATGCATTTCACATTAGTTCCACATGTTGTTGACATTTTCACATTAGTTCCACATGTTGTTGACAAACAGCAGGAAATTAAAGGCTGAAGTAATGCGTCTTGTCAAGTAGCAGACAACATGTGGTAATATTCTGGTATGCAGACTGTGAGGTTCATTCCTTAACTGTTTCAGTCTGTAGAGGAAGACAGGGTAGCTGGGAGTATGTGACCTGTGAGATGTGAAGAAAGAAAACTGCCAAAGGCTCATCATAGGGACTGCCTGTGTGCCATTAGACCTAATGCCATGTTGTCTCTCGATAATTAGTCAGTAGCTGTTGAGGTGCTGAAATACTGCCCTTTTGATATATAATTTGCTGGAATAGAGAGGACAACAAAAAGAGACAGAAATACAAGAATTCAAGTATCCTTGAATGTGTGATTGATTCATTAAAAATTATTGGTCAGAATATTCCTAAATGGTATAATGCTTCTGACCTCATTGAGTACAATTATTTAGTTGTGAAGTACACATAAAGAAAGAAGAGCAATGCACACATCATTTATTTATTTATTTATTTTACATTTGTTGACCGGGATAGTCCGACTGGATACATGTCCATTTTCAGCAGAGGCCCGGGGAGAAAAGCTCCAAGATAATAATACACATTGAACATTTAGTAAATGCTAGTTTCAAGCAGATTACAGTCAAACAATACCAGCATTTAGCATATATAGTACTTATTATAAAACACTTTACAAAACATAACATTATTTTCAAAGTTAAACATACATAACATTACATTCAGGTTTAAGACACACTGAGCAGCATTTATACAATTGACCCTTCCTGAAATGGAGTGGTAGAAAAAAGTTAGCAGTATTTGAAGGTAAGACACCTAAGAAATAGAGGCCACTAGCCGGGGTTAGTGCAAGGACATAACCAATGAGTTTTGAAGTATTTATTGAGTTTGTTTTTGAATTGAGTTAGTGAGGGTTCTAGTGTCAAATCAGCTGGGAGTCTGTTCCATATTTTTCCAACAGAGTTGACAAACAGAGAGTCCCCATCTGAGTAGTTGGATTTGTATGTTTGAACTAAGAGTTTAGTGGATGATTGCAGTGGCTGAGTGCTGGTGTAGGGGCTAATAATATTTTTTAGTGCAGGTGTATTTTCTGGTTGGTAAAGGACTTTATGTGCCACTATTAGCTGGTTGAACTGCAGTAGGCTTGGCAGTTCAAGCCATCCTAGGTGATTTAGGTTGTGACAGTGGTGTGTCCGGTAAGCTGTGCCAGTAGCAAATCTGGCAATGTGGTTATAGCAGGATGATAGTTTATTAAGATCTGTTTTGTTTAAGTTGGAGAATAGAGGTGAGACATAGAGAAGAGTTGATAGCAGATGGGAATGGGCAATTGCAGTTCTAGCAAGTGGGGTAAGGAAAGGTTTGATTCTGTAAAGAGAGCCAAATTTTTTATTAATGGTTTTAATAGTTTAATTGATATGCGCATCAGACTTCAGGTTGTTATCAACTATGACACCCAGTAGTTTAGTTTGGGCTTCTGGGGAGATGATAGTGCTATTGTTAGCAGTTATGTTGAAGGCTAGCAGGGGGGTCGTGCATGTGGGGGAGAAGAGAAGCAACTTAGTTTTGTTGGGGTTTAGGATTAGATGTTGATTGGAGAGCCATTTTTCCACTGTATTGAGGGTAATTTGGGCTAATGTGAATAAAGTAGCTGGTGAGGTGTCAGAACAAATCAAGGTGGAGTCATCCGCATATTGAATGCATGTAGCATCTGGGATGATTGAATGAAGGTCGTTGATAAAGATGGAGAAAAGAAGGGGTCCTAGTATCGAGCCCTGTGGGACTCCTAATGTGATGGCTAGGTGAGATGATAGCTTGTCCTGCCATAGGACTGCCTGTTGCCTGCTCTGCAGGTAGGATTGAAACCATTGGAGTGCATGGTAGTTTAAGAAGAAAGCCTTCAAGGTATTTATAAGCATTTTGTGGTCAACCATGTTAAAAGTCTTGGATAGATCTAGAAAGAGTGCTGAGGATAGTTTGTTATTATTGCAGTTGTGGTTAATGATGTTAAAGAAAGAGAGGCGGGCAGAAGTAGTACTGTGGTGTGGCTTAAAACCATGCTGAAAGTTGGACAACAGCTTGTTCTGTGTGAGGTAGTGCATGAGCTGTATGTGTACACACTTCTCAATAATTTTAGCTAGAGGTGACAGAATAGCTATGGGTCTAAAGTTTGAAAGTTCAGTGGAACTACCTCCTTTATGGAGAGGTATGACATGGGAGATTTTCCATATAGTGGGTACAGTAGCTTCAGATATTGCTCCGTTGATCAAGATAGAGATGGGGTAGGCTATGGTGTCAACAGCCTTTTGCAGATAGTCTGCTGGGAGGAGGTCGGCAGCCAGGGTGGTGGGTCTTAGTTTCTTAAGTAGGGCACAAATAAGTTGAGTAGGAACAGGTTGGAAGGTAAAGTATGTTTGGGTACTGGGTGTGGCTACATTAGAATTAGAGCCATTGGGAGAGAGTTGGCTGGCTAGAGACTGGATGGTCTCTGTGAAGAAGCTGTTGAAGTTATTAGCAATGTCTACTGGTGATTTTGTTGGAAGATGAGGAGGGTGGAGTGGCAGTTTGGCCTGGGTGGAGTAGTTTGTTTATTCCTGCCCAGAACTTGTATGGTTTGTTTTGGTGTTTTTGCAGTAGATGGTAGTAGTGGTTCTTTTTGTCTAAGGTTATGAATTTTTTAGTGTCATTCCTTTAGCTGTCTGAATCTTAGTTGATCAAGTGGGGCTTTTGTTTTTCGGTAGGTGGCCCATGCTTTGTTTCTGAGTGAAATTTTGGTTTTGGTGTCTTTAGAAAGCCATGGTGCAATATTAACTTTGGTTCTAATAGAGCGGCTGGGAGCATGGGAGTTAAGAATAGCAAGGAATTTGGTGTTAAAGTATGCTACTGCTTAATCTAGGGGGAGACTTTTTGCATGCCTTAAGTTCATTTTGAAACTTGATGAGAATAACATTCTTGTTGTTTCTTAATGTTCTATAGGTGGGTTGGTAGGAGCAATCTACTTTGAGCTTGATTACACAGGTGACACAGTGGTCACTTAGGTCATCAGGCAAAGTGCCTGATTTATAAGACTGTAGATGGGTATTGACGAGTATCCAGTCTAGGGTACTTTCCTTGTTATTGGGTTTTCCTGTCCTGGTGGGGGAGAGTATCATTTAGAGAATTTTATAAAGTGACTAGGCCATCTGAATATAACTTACATAGTAAGAGGCTGGAATGCAGATGGGATAGACTGAAAGGGCACAATAACTGATGGATTATGGGGATATTACATGAATTAGCAATGATGCAATAGCTTGACTGTTACCATGTGATGGGTATAAAGTAGATTATTATCTGCTCATAAAGCTCCCGTGCATGGGTAACATTTCTAACTAAATATTTACCTGTCATTTGAAGATATAGAACATGATCAATTATGGTTAATTAATTTGCCAGTTACTGCATTACACAAAAGATAAAGTATAAAAACAGTAATTATATTCATTCTCATCAGCTTACTTTGTCTTGGTGGTATATAGTAAAAATCATAAAAATATCACAGATAAAAAATTATTCAGTTGGTTTTGTGGTACGGGGGAATAAAACACGGACTGGGATTTAGAATGCTATGGACTGATTACTATCCCAGGATCTGAAGGTGCCAACAAGGGAGGATGGGAGGTCATAGTCGAGGCTTCAGCCATCCTAGGAAGAGGGAAGTAGCCTGACCCTTTGTATGACTGACTCCTAGGAGAGGTAGGAGTTTCAGCATGCAGATGTCCATGTTGACCAAGTTATGTACAACAGAGTAACCACACTTCATATAAGCGTATCCCTGCTGCCAAGGCAGTATTGTGGAATTTCTTTCACATCTGGATGGCACAGAGACCAACATCTACTCCAGAGTACAAGCATCGGCCCTTTATGGCTGCCTAAATGAGATGGAGTGCTGTCTAGCTCTTATCACTGAACTGTGGAACAAATGGCAGATAAATGGAAGTGACTTTTACATTTAGCAGGCATGAAGAGCAAAACCAATGTTAAAAAATGGGGGAAGATGAGGAAGATGGGTAGACCAACTGAATGAGAGATCTCCACTAAAGCTGGCAGATGAGAGAAAGAATGTATGGACAGACCTAGGAAAAAGTAGTGCCAGCTATGGTTGTTGAAGAGTTGACAAAGAGAGCAGGAGCCAACAAAAATGGGACCAGACAGAGGGATGCAAGATGACCCACTGTCACCTGTTTTTTGTCTTTGTCAAACCCGTGTAAGGAACAACACCTTCAGTTATAAGATAAGAGTGGATATTGATGATGGGGATCTTCTTTCTGACCGAGAGCTCTAACCACCTTTTCTGCATTTCTTTTGCCTTTGTCTTTTTGAGGACTGATGTTGTCAATGAGTTTTTTAGTTATTCAGTTAGGTGTTGTTGATTACTAGGCTTTGACATGCTATGGTTGTGGGATCTGTTGATGGCTGTCCAGAAGTTTTGGACACTAAACAGTATGCTAGGTAGTGGTAAGATCTTCCTAAGTACTAAGTGAGACAATAAAGCCTGCATGGAACGCATGGAAAATGTTCCTCTGTAACAAGGGCTGTATTTATTTATTAGGTTTAGAGAATACTTAAGTTACTGAAGTTAGCTGCTACAAGAACTTTATGGATAGTTGCACCCCCCCCGTAAAAAAAAAAAAAAAGGCAGTTTGCACAGTGAGGCTTTCGATTTTCAGGAGCAATTTTTTTATTCTGCTTTATGTGATTAAATTATATTCCATACAGAGCCGTGTTCGTATTTGGGAAAATCATGAGATATATACAAGTAACTTAATTTTCACCTTAGTTCCATGTATACTTTGTTGTTTTGTTTTGTTTTGTTTTTTTTTTCCGGTGGATAGGGTTAATGTTGATTTTGGGTTGTGTTAATAGTTTGCCTCACCTGAAATTACTGTGCACTACAAAGATGCAGGCCACCATGGACTACTGGAATCTCTGACAGGGGCAAATGGCATGGATGCTATCCTGCATCTGTTTTACACTATTTTATCGTACTAGGTAGTATTCTATAGGTATCATATCTAAATATTTTTGACACGTAAGTGAGTAACTAACTTAGCATCACTTTATACTTTAGTAGTCATGAACAATATGCAGAACAATATGCAGAAAATCTTGTACCATGGCATATTTCATTGCTTTGCCTTGAAGGACAATAGGGTACAGCATGAAGTGAGGGGAATAGTTTGTGCCTTTGTCAGGATGGACGACCAACTTACTATGCTTCGTAGCAGCTTATTTTCCACTCACAAGTCAAGGAGTTAGTACCTAGCTTGTGAAATCAGTTTACAGAGGAATGCATACACTTTAGGGATGCTGGGTTGTATGCAGGGGGTAACAGAGTACAACATTATTACCACCATGTTCTAAATTACTCTGCCTGGTTATTTTTTCTTTATGGCTAATTCAATACTGTGCAAGATGACTCATTCAGTTGAGTAGCAATGTTATATATCTAGGACAATTGTGAGTGCTTACTAGTATATAAATATTTAGTTTATTCTATATATCTGCTTTGATTTCCAGTCAGGTTGTCTTCTATGTGGAGCCTGCATGTCCTTTCTGTGACCATGTGGGGGTTTGTTGGGTGGTTCAATTTCATAATTTGCCAACAGGTTGAACTGGAGTGTTGACCATTATAACCCTGTCCAAAACTGGTGCCGTTTGTTATGCTCAGTGCATGCTGGGATAAACTCCAGCTTGCCCACAACCCTGAGTAGAATAAAGCAGGTATTTAAAAATTAATGAATGAAGAAACATTGGATATTAGATAATTTGCATTAGCTGATGTAACTCTTTTATTTTTTTTTCAGACCTAAAAGTATTTTGCCATTTTGATTATTGAGGAGGAGTTTTCAGGTGAGGAGGACACACCTAAGGTGACATACAGATGAATGACTGGTGTGTTAACTGGATCTCTTTTATTGCTGAGTAGGATCAATTGCATAAGTTCTCTGCTAAAGACTTTTAGGAACTAGATTGACAGATACAGTGAGGCTGGTGTTGGGGTGCCTCCAGTGTGACAGGCTAACAACTTAGTGTAGCTCTTTTTACTTGTCTGAGCCTTTTTAAGAGCATGAAGATATGCTGGCATAGAAGATGTGCTGTACAAGTGGGGACCACCTGTACTGAACTTTCTTCCTTGAAGGGACACAGATACATGAAAAAAATAATGGTGTTGGATGTATGCTGTTATGACATTTTGGATTCCACTGTATAGATAAAATTTAGGGATGGTTAACTGGAAAATACTTGATAGAAATGTCTCTGTAGCTGGAATAATTGATACAATTATTCCAGTTACAGAGACATTTCTATGCACTCTACAGTGTTTCAGGCAATATTAGGAGACAGCTCCCCAGATTTACTAATCTTCCGTGTAAGACTAGATTAGTCTTGCACGGAAGCGCCAGTGTAAGAGGAGTATGATGGCAGCATGCCATGCATATTAATGAGGGTGCTCTGCCTCAACTCTAAAGCTTACATGAATCGTGGATGAGTTTAGGGGGCATGTCGGACTGCCGAGCAGTCCATATATGCATGCCCCTGCAATGAAGAAATGCCGCAACTTCCATTTAAATGAGCGAGTCCGCTCACATGTGTACAATGTAACACTACACTCTCCCATATGCTAAACTTACAGAATAAAAAATAAAAATAATTTTTTTTTCTTCCGATATAGCTGCTTGTAGTTTCGCGGGTTTGCCCATTGCTTAGCTACAGTTACAGCAACTGAGACACCAGAAGAGGGTAATAAGAAAAATATATGCAAATTAAGAAACATATCAATAGCGTAGTGGTTAGAGCCTTCGCACAAAGAGGAGGCATTCTCAGTTCGAGTCCCACTACTGCACGCTCCATTTTCTGTGGGAAATCTGTATACAAAAACTTTTCCTGACATTTTTTTATGTATAAGTTTTGTAAAAAGCATTGAAATGTTAAATGTAGCAGTGCATAAATTATATATATGAAGGTGAAATGTTTATGCATTCTGAGGCATGAGTACCCTATTTTAAGCAATATAAAGCACTGCTAAGCACATTTTACCAGTACTGAGCATATTTAAATACATTTGTGTGTAGCTGCGCACCAAGCTAACAAGTGCAACATAGGGCAACGTCGAGCAATGTCAGACAACATAGGGCAAAGTCGGGCAAAGTTGAGCAAAGTCGGTTAAACACGCTCACACCTGTTTTAATGTTCCTTGACCAGTCAGGTCTGCCTAGCAGGAAAATAAAAAGCAGTGACAGGGATTAAACTCAGGATACTATGCACTAGAGTAACAGTACTTAACCACTAAGCCATGATAGCATTTCACAAATATGCACTTTCAACAGACACATATCTATCAAAGGGATTTTAAACATTGTTAACATTAGCTAAGCAGGCGTGCCCACAGCTGAGCTTTTCCAAAACTGGACAATCACAAATAAGTGTGGGAAATTACGCATATTTAAGCTCCACAGGTGAGAATACTTGCTATAACTGGTTGTAGCTTCCTTCTGCAGTCAGTATGGCTGGTGTAGGTGAAGGCACTCGATTCAGAGTGCAACGCTGGGGCATCCAGGAGTCCAAAATTATGGTTTGGCTCCTTGTCCACAAACATGAGGAAAGACTCCTGCAGCAACAGTACCAGGGTACCCAATATAAAACAGAGGCCTGGAACAGTCTTGCCAGTGATCTCACCTGTGCCACTGGTGTTCCTCAGACTGGTGAGCAGGTCAGGCACCATTATTCTGACCTGAAGCGGCATAGGGGGGATGAACTGGACCGGTGGATCCATGAATCCCGTATGATGCCTAATGCCCCAGTACTGAGTAAGTAGCCATTGTATTAAGTAGTTAAGAATTGCCATGCTTGTCTATACTATGGATATGTATGTCTCAGTATCACTGCATTTACTTCACAGCTGTAGGTGACCGGGCTATGAACCTGCAAGACCATGAAGATAGGCTGCAAAGGCTGCATCATGAGGCAGGTTAGTAGTTATTGACTTTCCCGGTCAACAAAAAGATAAATAAATAAATAAATAAATAAATAAAAATGTACTGTTATATAAAATAAAAGAGAGAGCCTTCAAAAAGTCTTTTAACCCAATAAATAAAGGTGTAATAATCCTTTAATAAATGTATGATTCATGGAGTGCGTCTGTGTCATTTTCTTTGATATGTTGTTGTACTGTTGCATTCTACAAATAGTAGTGTTGTATTAAGCAGTGCCAACCCACATTTGGGTAGGCCCATATAATGTGGATAAAGGGAGTGCTAGTAGCTTGTATGCATATGTACAGCCCTCAACTGTTGGTTCATGCCCAGCATGTACAAGTTAATCTGGCCCATGAGTAGCTTGGTATTGTGTTCCCCAGAAATGTCAGTGTGCTGCCAGAAATGTAGGGAGCTGTCAACATATAAATGATGCTTTCACCTGAACATATGTAGATAATTATATGAAAGTAGAGCTGTCAGTGTACCATCTTAGCAGTAGTGTGTGTGAGAAATTCTCAAAATATGTTGCAGTAACATCTGCATCTTGGGCAGTTTGCATGTAAGATACAGCTCATGTATATAATGATCTAGCAAAATCCAATTGCACAATATAAGGACATTGGGTAGTGTAATATTACATGTAAGGGACATATAACTGCAGTTAATAGAATGTAATGAAAACTAGAAGGATATATAAGTTTTTAATTGAGCTATCTTTTTCCACCCTACTGTATGTGCATAAAAAATGCAATTCCACACCTCAATCGGTATGTCTAATCTCAAAACATTTGTTGGGACATATGTCCTATTGGTTTATAAATATTTGAATTTATTTCTATGCACGTGCCCTGAAAAAATACCACAATATTGGTGGCCTGTTACCATCAATTAAACCTGCATGCTGTTGTAATGTCCACTATTGTTCTATATATGCATGTGTTATGCTTGCTTTTCAACTGTTGAAAATCTGGTGTGTTGGTTTAATGGGAATATGTCTGCATGCTGTTATAACTAATTGGGAATGCTGTTGACTGTTACTAACCCATATCTTTATTAAAATCTCCAAAACAGAGTTCGTATGGGAAGGCCGGTCCCAGCGGACCCATCTGTCCCACCTCAGCTGGCCATGGCATCTGGCACCAGCAGATCTGGTACCCAGCCTGGGACCTCCTCCTCCATTGACCCTGTGCCACCTTTGGGTGGAAGCGCTGCAGGGGATGGGTCTCGGCCCCCCCATGCAAGCGTGGGTGGAGAGGCACCTATCACCCTTCGTACGGTCCAGGCTGTGGTGTGTAGAGAGATTGAATGTTCTGTTGCAGAACCTGTACGCCAGCTTGAGGCCTGAGTGGTGCAACTCCTGGGTCAGACTGCCCATCCTACACAGCCACTAGCACAGCCACCTTCTGGGCCATGAAGGTGCAGTGGTGACTGCCCATGGGTGGGGACCTCAGTCCCACTGTTACAATCTGGGGGCTCATGGGCTTACGATTTAAAAACAGCCCTCCCCGTCAAAGGTGTTCACCCACCATATGTGTCATATACCACCCCTGTATGCATCTTGTTTGTCTTGTCTGTTTACCTCCCCAACCTACCTCCCCAAATATACCTACTTCTCCTACTCCAAATTCCACTCTCACCTGAAAAAAAAAAGGGCAATCTGCTCCCAAAAAAAAAAATTATGCCCCATACATAGCTGCCCATTTTGCACACATGTCCACTGGACACATGAAATGTTATTTAACTGGCATTACAACATACTTTGTTGTCCTCACCCCTCTCTCAGGGGTTGAAGGGTTCATATCTACCTCCAAATTTATTGCATATACACAGCTGTTGCTGTTGAAGAAATGGGCAGCTATGGACCTTCCCTACACCCATCCTGCACATCCCGAGCTATTTTCCATACTGCCTTTACCTCTTTGTGCCCCTTTTTCACCACTTTCCTATCTCCCCATTTTTCTATTCTTTCAAAGAAATGAGCACAGGGGTGAGCGGGAGTAAGCAACATTAAGCAGTAGTGAGCGGGTTTGTGCGTGTTTGCGCTTGGCTAAGCAATGCGGAGCATTGCGCATACCCATGCAAACCTGCTTACAACTGCTTAAAAGTGCCTTAGTAACTCTGTATGTGAGGGCCCTTGTTCTGCTCAGGAAAAAAATAAAACATCTCTAGACACTACACAACATGAAGTACCACTAAACCATGGTAGATATACATCAAGTTGGTGCTTAAATAATTATATCATGCATCAGAATGAGTGAATGTAAAGGAAAATTCGGAATACCATGCCACACAACTTGTTCTGTGGATGTTGACCAACAGTTGTTGTGGGATTACATTACATGACTGCGATAAGAGAAGCAGCCATTTTAGCAGGAAATAATGTCACACCATCACCTTACAAACCCACACAGTATCACAGCAGGACAAAACACTGGCATATCTGTTTAGGGCAGAGGCCATACCTCTCAACTGTCCCTAATTTTCAGGGATGTCCCTGATTTTGACCCAAATGTTTGCTCTGTCCCTCTGAACCCCTCCTAAAACTTCTGACTTTGGGCAGAAAGGTGGTGAATTACACTTAATGAATAATGACAATAATTAAGAGTTATGCACTTCTTTTACTTCAGAAAAGGTGCATTTATTCATATGCTCTGATTCTCTCAATGTTTCAACTTAATGGCATTAATATTTTAAAAGAGTCCCTGACTGTCCCTGAGTTTTTCTTGACTTTCCCTGATTCTGTTCAAATTTGTATCTGACTGGTTGAGAGGTCCGGCAGAGGCAGAAACACAGAGGCATATTAGCCTTTCTGCTGTTACACACTGTGCAAATAGCTTTGGAAGGAGTTCTGGAAACATACCCTTATGTAGGAATAAAACACTGAAATACAATGATGCACAGACAAAAAATAACAGGCTATTCTCTGGCTATCATGTGGATAGGTCTACAGTTGGGAGTTACACAGGCAGACTACATGCCTTGATAAACTAACATGTACATAACAACCCTAAGTCCAGCAAGATAAAATCCACACAATACTACTTACACTCTCTGTACTTCTGCTCCCCTACCCAAATGTAGACTATACCTGTGTGTGCGGGGTCTACCAAGGATGTAGGTAAGCATACTCACTGTACTGAAATGTGTCCAGTTTTTCTGAGCAGCTCATGCTAATGTCAACACTAAAAAAGCACAAACTGTTTAGAACTGAGTAAATGAATATTCACAGTATAGCAGTTCACAAACAATTTTTTGCCATAGGAATACATCTCTATAACTAGCTTTCTAGGGCACCCAAACAGGCAGAAGGTAATAATAAAACACGAGCCTGTAGGTGTAAGCAGCAGCAGGTTTAATCACATAAACGTCACACAATACAAAGCATTTTCATCCACCAGACTTCCTCAGATGTAAAATGAAAGAATGAAGGCTGTGCCTTCTTATATACCCCTCCCAATCTAACTAGTAGTTAAAACAATTGTTTAATTGACACCAATTAAATCCTGTAACTAAAATATTCATGACAACCTACCAACTTGCCACAAATACAGATGAAAGTAGATAAAAACATGCACATTTTTTAAAAGAACTTTAAAATAAATATATAAATACTAAAACCATCACAATGTTTCGGACAGATAAACTCCTAGCAAAAGCTGTGTATTCTGTTGCTAGGCAGATGGTTTTAACTAGGGTGTGTCATTGGAGGCTAAAGCACTACATCTATGATTATTGATTGATACCGATGTTGAATGCAAATCCTGTGTGTACTGTAGTATGGTGTATGTCCACATTGCTTGCATACACTGTTTTGTGTGGTCCCTGTATTTATCACAGATTACATTTCTCAAGATTAAGGTTGTGTAAGTACTGACACACAGTACTGTATAGTATACTCTGAAAGCTTATTTGGGTTGTCATACCTTTGTGTCCTGTAATTATGTCTGATGTGTGTGTGGGTATGTCTTTAACATGTCCTTTGACATATGTGTGGTAATGCATACGACTGTGTATCTAGCAACATTCATAGTGTACTACAGCAGTATGTGAACTATATTACCAATTGTGCACATATTTTGGCCACAGGTCTTGAATTTACAAGTTGTGTAGTATAATATTAATACATTTACTGGACCTCACACTGATTGTGATGGATAATATATTTCTTTACAGATCAGATTGATGTATATCTGCTGTGGCTAGGTGGTGCATTGTGTTGCATACAGTGTGCCAGGTACTCTTGTATAGTCTTATATGGTGATTTTATTTTGTTGCTGTGCAGAACATGGTTCATTGGATAGAGAGTGAGCAAGGCACTTTCAAGCAGTTGTGGGGTGAGCAGTGATAAGTGGCAGTGGCAGTTACAGTGTTTCACTCTTGGTTAGCTTATAGGTTGCTATATATGGCAGTTCAGTGATATCTGTACTGTATAATGTTAAATGTGCCATATGACTTGCTCAGACATATTTTTGCATTTATGTCTTCCAGGGATCATGGCCCACCAGAGGAACCCAAGCTACAGTAAGGCTGAAGATTATATCATCACTAGCAGTATGATTCAGCACTACCGTGTACTGTTTTCATGAACCAGCCAGGACCAGCAGGAGCGTACTGCAATGTGGCAAGATCTTGCCCGCAGGGTCAATGAGGTAAGCCTGTATAATCGCACATATGAGCAGGTACACCACCACTGCAGTGATCTTCTCCAGCATGTCCGTCAGCATGCCGCTGATGTGCATATGGAACGGCTTGCAACAGGGGGTGGTGTTAGCATCCATCCCCCCCTCACCAGAGTGGAGGAGCTGCTCATGAGCCTGGTGGCACCTGCCCAACAACAACAGCAGCATACATACACCATGATGGAGGTTGTAGCCACCCAGCAAGCGCACATGGAGCATGCAGGTAACATGGCATATCTGTAGACTACTGTTATCTGTATTGGTAGATCATGCATATGTGAGATGTGGAGTGTGTTGTTCAAAGATGTGGAGCCAGTTGTTGTGCAATACTGATCATTTGGAACATAATCTGTAGCCCTGTTGTTGTATTGTAAGATTGCAAACACACAGTAGCAATGCCACAGTTGTGGCCACTGACAAACTGTCTCATCTCTACTTAGGTACCTCTGGGGTGACGTCAAGGCAGCGGACAGAGTGTGTTCTACATTTATTATTGGAAATAAAAAGTGCATGTCATAGTTAAGGTGTAGGCTGCGTACACATGTAACACACCTACCCATAATGCATGCTGTGCATATGTGGTGTAAGAGCATGCACATCTCACTAATGTGATTATCAGCCTCAAACACATGCAATACCCAGACCATCTCAAACAAATGTGGCTAGACTGCAGTGACCATTGGATAGGCACAGTTGATACTCAACATGCACATAACATACACATCTATGTCATACACACTGCATTTTAACATGCTAAACATAAAGGATTCCCAAACCCTCTGTAAAGACACACTCCAGTATCCAAAATCTCATCCACACATTACACATAATATACCCGAGGGGTAGAGGCCTATCCTGGGGCATTTAAACACTCTGCAACACACTACACATTCATGTCAGGGAATGCTCCTTATTGGCCTCCTTACAAACTCATGCAACAACTGGTTGTGAAAGGGTGAATTTAGCCACTGTAGTACAGTTCCGGCACAGCAAGATTTGTGCTGGTTTGTGAAACATTTGTAGCCTTGAGTGACCACCTGATGCTTCATGATGATGGCTTATGGTACTATACCCCATCCAGTTATTGTAACCACAGTACTACACATAGCTGTCATTGCTACACACCATAATGATGCGTGTGTGCACACATATGCACCTCTAAACAGTATGCATACCAATCACCATTTGAACAACTGACACATATATGTCTTGTGATGCTATTCAGTGGCTAGGTCATATGACACATATTGGGTATGTGTAGTGTTTAAATATGCAGTTGTGTTTTAGCATGCCATGTCATGGATGAGACTGGCATGTCCACAATATGATCTACACTCACCATAAGTACCATACATTGGGTATGTGGCCGAATGGTATTCCATCAATTATCCATGCATCACTGATGATGTTGTGTGAATACTCATCCATGCATGTGCTAAATACATGTCCACAATTAACATGTGTCTACAATTATTTGCTAAAGACACAGAGGCTGTAATCAGCACTGGATACCTATCTGACACACAGATACACATCCAGCAATGGTATGTACACCTGTGAGTTATGGTGCACAGTACATCACAGGGTTATGAATACCTGCACAGCAATATTGTGTCCATGTATGCACTGTGTTCCAGGGGGAGGGCCATCACCTAATAATGAAACACATGCATTAAAGCCATGTATATTGTTAGTAAGAAGGATTGACTACACTTGCACTGCATGCTGTTGAGCAACACATGTCCTGCATGCTGACAGGTGTGATATGACTGTTTTGCTTGTAATACTGTACCCCACCATCACCTGCTATTGTGTATGTTCTGTGATTGCTGGTGTTGTGTGTGTCTGCTTTCAGGAGGAGTGTAGTTTTGTGTGTGTGCATGTGTGCATGAGTGCATGTCTGCATGTGTGCATGTGTGCATGTGGTCTGAAGTCATGTTCAGGTCTTAAAGTGTGTTTCCTGTTTTCCTCTCACAGGTGGTGAGGTGGGTCTGGTACAGTACAGCAGGGAACCTGATGTCACTGACACAGACAGTGATCATGAGGATCGGTGTGTTGAGGCACAGGCAGGTTTGTCAGGGTCTGTTGCTGGGCCACCAATTGGCAGTACACAAGTCTCCACCCCATCCATGTGCACAGTCATACTGCCTGTACATCCATCATCACCATTGCCCTTAGCTGAGGGACAGTGTACGGTTGTTACTGGCCAGGACAGTGTGGTATCTATGGCACATGTATCAGGACACAACAGCCATAGCCAGATGTCTGGAATGGTACCACATAGGCAGATGCTCAGGGGTTCTTGTCAGAGCACTGCTGGTCATCATGACCCTGGCAGACGTGCCACACCTCTTTCTACCACACGCATGTTCCAGGCTGTCATGGAGGCACAGCCATGAATGGAGCGGTACATCAGACAGGGGCTAAGGGCACAGAAGGCTCATTATACCTCTGTAAATGAAAGTATCCATGACCTAGCAGGTGCCACACATAACTACACTGAGGTTATTGATAGATGTGGGGTGAGACATTGGATGTCTTCCACAATGTCATGTCCATGTGTTAGGACAGTGCAGGACAGTTGAGACACCGACGTGGATGTATGCCAGCAACATCACCAGCTGGAGGTCACCGTGGACATCCAGCAAGTCACAGTTGCTCCCGTAGTGCCAGTACCAACCCCAGCAATGATGGGGGGGCTGTCCATAGACCGTCCTAGCAGACCACGTGCATGTGGCTCTGGCCAGTCCCAGCAAGGACCTGGATCCAGTGGACATTTGTCAACCTCTGAGGATAGTACCCAATCTGGATTAGTACCTGATACTGTCTGTAGCACCCCTGCCAGGCACAGGTTCTGTATCCGTGGCCAGAGACGGTGATCTGTAAAGCCTGTCAGGTACATTCTGTAGCTGTCTCACAAATCCCTGTATATGGCAGCCACATGGTGAAACTGTGTGCATGCAGACACATACACATAAACCAGAAACCTAGGCAAACACATACCCACACACATGACATCAACATTGGCCCATAACAGTACTCATGGCCCTCACACACACACATGTTAATTGTATGGCTCAGTGTAGGCCTCTGGCAAACCAACAATGCACCCTGTGCATATTATGAAACTTGTGCCATCTCCTGTCATTTGTAACATTGATGTAGGAACAGGCTAACATGGTGCCGATGCACAGGCTGACTTTAATGAAGTATAGTAATGGTTGGATGTGTAGCATGTTGTCAGCAGTAAAGTGTAATGATATCCTTGAAGGTGTAGCTGAGCAGACATGATGCATTAAAGCTGTAATTAGCAATGTTGTATTGTTTTCACCAGTGTTTATTCCAATTGTGTTTTGTTTGCCCATGTGCCACTTGGCTGATGTGTGTAGTTGTGTCAGCATGCGCTATACAGTGGACAGTAAGTGTGGGGTGTGTGCAACACAGGTTTGTAGGTGTCCATTTGTGAACATGGTGGAGGTGCACTGTCTGCATGTACATGCATATTGGACACATGGGCAGGGTGACATGCACTGTATTGGCCAGTGTTAACACTCCATAGTTTCTATTGGTGGCCAGTATGCATTGTACTACACACATTTTGGAACTTGAGTATGCATGTGTGTGTATGACACGGGTTGACACTGTGTTGTGGGTGATGCTGTTTTTGCTATCTGTCATTGGTTTTTATTACTAAGGTTAACACTGTCCCAGCTGCATAATCCTTTGGTAATTCACACTGTTCACCTATAGGGTTGCATGGACCATGCTATCACAAACAGAAGAAATACTCACTTATACAGTAAAGGTGCTTTAGTCTCATGGACCCCTGCCATAAACTAAATATATAATAGAAGGTGTGAAGTTGTACCAAAAAAGAGTTACATACCAAGAAGGGATAACCTCTCTGGTCAGTATCATTGGGAAAATACAAGCCCTCATTAATCATACAAGGCAAGCTTCAAAATACAAATTGGCAAGGATTCCAAAGACAACACTAAAGCTTTCTTTAGTGTTGTTTATAATCTAGAGGGGAAATCTCAGATCGGGTCAGAGTTAATGTAAATGGTCACAAAGTACACTTATCTGAATGACATTACCAATATCTTGTCAGACAGTTTGAATGCAGATTTTAACCACCCTGTCATTACACAAGGGCCACATTTCCAGACCTGAAGAATGTTAAACCTGATGATTCACAGACACTCTAGTTAAAACATCTCTTTACCAAAGTCCAAACCACAGTGACAATGGTACTGGACAGTGTCCCTGGCTGTGTCATACACAAGCTGACATATGAAGTCACCACTCACCTAAACACTCTGTTCAGATGCAGCCTCTATACAGGTTACATACTCATGGAATGACACACGATAATGGTGTTCACAGTCCACAAGGGTTGAGCTACATCTTCTTCTTCTTCTTCTCCTTTCGGATGCTCCCATTAGGGGTCGCCACAGTAGGTCATCTGTTTCCATTTCTTCCTGCCCTCTGCATCTTGCGCTGTCACACCATCCACCTGCATGTCCTCTCTCACAACATCCATAAACCTCATCTTAGGCATTCCTCTTTTCCTATTACCTGGCGGCTTCATCCTTAGCATCTATTTCACAATATACTCTGCATCCCTCCTCAGAACATGTACAAACCAACATAATCCTGCCTATCTTGCTTAGTCTACTAACCTTCAAACCTGGGCTGACCCTCTAATATACTTATTTCTAATCCTGTCCACCTTCGTCACACTCAGAGCAAATGTTAACATAAATTGATTAAGGGTAGAGCTACAACAGACCCTGGAAACTCTCACCCTATAAGTCAGGCAAATGTTATCTGGAAGGCTATGGAGCACAGCATTATGGAATTCATTAACAGAGACATTATGAACCTGCAAACACTGCAGCATACCCACTTAGGTTTTCTAAAGGCCAGATCATGGCTCCTACACCTAGTAGACTTCAAGCCAGTTAACAAGGCTATAGGTGAGGGAGGGGAGGTCCACACAGCCAGGCTGTAGCTCACCAGCAATTCATACCCATCCCACATTCCGGTATTATACATGACCTCAACAGATTGACCATAAACCATTGTTAGATGATAGATTGACAACTGACGCACAGATGTAGGACACACAGTAACATTTGCAGCCTCCATGTACAATTCTATGCCAGTAACAAGTGGTATTCACCTGCACTCAGTCCTGGAACCACTCCTGTTTGGCATATAGCTTTCTTGCGTACAAGCAAACACAGTAGGGATATGTCTGCCCATGTTTGATGAAAATGCATACTGTGGTGTATACTTTATTCTCCAGATGACACACACATCCTCCAAAAGGGTATCATAGAGACAGATACCTGGTGTCAAAATCATGCTGTAAAGCTATAAGCCAAAGAAAGCATAGTTATCCACTTTTAGAAAACAAAGTATCCCCAGAGTACCACATAGGTAGTAGCCCACAGAATGTGGAACAGGTACTAATGTATACATAGAGCCATGTGTTTAGTCATCTCTCCTTTGATAATCACATTACCAAAGGGTTTTCATAATCCCTCTGTGGAGCACATAAGCAATAAAGGGTTTGCATGCAGATCCACAGAGGTTGTTGCACACCTATAATGATTAGTCATCTTTGCCAGACTTTGCTTGCTTTGGAACAGGATTCAAATATACCTCAAGCATAAACCCTCACTCACACTCTTCAATAGAAACTGTGATGAGTGGATGTGAAACAGAAGACGTAGCCCAGGGATCACTGCAGTGGCTAAGCTTGTCACAAGCATACAGAAGTGACCTAAGGTCTGGAAAGCGCCAGCATGCTCTGGCAAAGCTAACAGATGTTTCATGGAGAAAGCAAAGTACTCACCTATGAAAAAATTGAGGTCACATGTATGTATATGGCTTTGCCCCACAGCTACCTTACATGTGTTATGCACATACAGCTGTCATTGTGATATGTCATACACTAGAAAAATCAAAACCCATGCCACATTGACCAACAGTGTCACACACCTGGAACACACACAAAGTTAACAAGTGCAAGATTCAAACTCCTACCTAACGACATTATGATACTACAGCAGTATGCGTTTACATGATGCACTATATACATTACTGGAATTACACCTTCCCACAGGTGTATTTGTAGGATGGTGACATCATCAGACTTGACAAAGATGAGTATATCACTTTTAAGGGGTGTGAGTAGTCTCCAAATTGGTTGCTCCCTCACCAGGGAGAGACAGACACACGCAAACACACAGTTAGCAAATGCAGGATTCAAATGCTTATCTACCTACATTATGATACTACAGCAGTATGCATTTACAAGACGTGCTATACATATTACTAGGATTGCATCTTCCCACAGGTGTATTTGTAGGATGGTGACATCATCAGACTTGACAAAGATGAGTATATCACTTTTAAGGAGTGTGAGTAGTCTCCAAAAAGGTTGCGTTCTCACCAGGAATAGACAGACACACACACAGATGGCAAGTGCAGGATTTAAACCCCTGTCTAGTTACATTATGATACTATAGCATTATGCATTTACACAATGCACTATTCACATTACTGGAATTACACCTTTCCACAGGTGTATTTGTAGGATGGTGACATCATCAGACTTGACAATGATGAGTATATCACTTTTAGGGAGTGTGAGTAGTCTCCAAAAACCATGTGCCCTCACCAGGGAGCGACACACACACACACACAGTTGGCAAGTACAGGATTCAAACCCCTACCTAACTACATTATGACATTACAGCAGTATACATTTACACAACACACTATACACATTACTGGGGCTTCACCTTCCCACAGATATATTTGCAGGATGGTGACATCATCAGACTTGACAAAGATGAGTATGTCACTTTTAAGGGGTATGAGTAGTCTTCAAAAAGGTTGCTCCCTCACCAGGAAGAGACAGACACACAGTTGGTAAGGGCAGGATTTAAACCCCTACCTAACCACATTATGATTTTACACAACACACTATAGATATTACTGGAAATTTGCCTTCCCACAGGTATATTTGTAGGATGGTGACATCATCAGCCTTGACAACAATAAGTATATCACTTTTAAGGGGTGTGAGTAGTCTCCAAAAAGGTTGCTCTCTCCTCAGGGAGAGACAGACACACACATACACAGTTGGCAAGTGCAGGGTTCTTAATCCAAACTAAGTACTTTTTTACACTTCAGCAAGCAATATTGAGTTACAGGATGCAATACAGACATTACTCACTGACATTTTGCTCAAAGGGGTTTTTCATATTTGCTAAGTTCAGCAGGCTTATCATACTAGGTGTATTGTGAGTGTATTGTATGCATAGGCCATAACCATATCATATATGGGTTGATGCTCTACATGCTAGCACACACTAGGTCAAAAGGTGGCTAAGTTCTGTCAACCCAATACTGGACAATACAGTCAAGAGGAGTAGGGTCATACAAGCACAACACCAACAGTCTCACATAGACCTACAATATAAGCACCAGCAAAACACACACATAAATACACATTACGATACACGGAGAATACAAATATTAATCTGAAAAAGAGAAAGTGTCCTCCTAAGCAGACAAGTAAGCAACATGCACCTCCAAGCACATGCCAGAAAACACATAATACACCAAAGCAGTGTGCCACACAACAGGCCCTAAGGCAAAACAACATACCCAACACACTAGTAATAGGTGACTCCATAGTCAGGCACACAGATGTTCCACTCACTAGGCTGGACAAGGGGAATGTTATTGTCAGTTGCCTGTCAGGTGCTATGATCCGCCACATAACACAAGCACTTATGTCAGTCCAGAACAGGTAAATATATGACGCAGCCTTTGTACATGTCAGTGAGAATGATCTGAGACATACCTCCCAGGACAGCATGACAAGAGATATATATAGTAGCTCTGTGATCATGTAGCCCAGGCTGGTATGACCCTGACCTTGAGTAGAATCTTACCTTCACCTACACGATACTGCAATATAACCGAAAGATGATAAACTTCAACAATTGGCTGAGCTTCTGGTGTCATTCAAAGGGGATCCAGTCTCTGTCTACCTGTGATGACATGATAGACAAGCCTCATTACTTCCCTAGAGATGGTTTTCACCTGTCACCCCTATGCTTCTGAATACTGGCCAGGGCTCTTGCTGTCACCATATTACCTTTTTTAGGCAAGGCTCAAAGGTTCATAGGTTCATAGCTTCATAGGTAGGTACTAGACTATTGGCCCTGGGGCCTATACAAGCCCAGCAAAAAAGGTACCCTGGCTTTTGCCACCCAAGAAAATTATTTTCCTGTGCCACATAGGTGATCCCCAGGGTGAATTTCCTATTTCCCATCCAATCATCAAGATTTTTCTTGAAGAGTGCTAATGAGGAGCTTTGTTTGATATAAATAGGTAGTTTATTCCAGAGTATGGGAAGTCTCTGGGACAGGAATCTATCCCTCTGGCATGTTCTGTTTATTGTGGTGACAAGGTTTAGGTCTCTAGAGCATGTAGCTCGGAGGGATTGGGATTTCTTTAAGTGGAGCATGTCCAACAGCTCTGGGTTTGACATTACTTTGTATGTTAGGCAGAGATTGCCTCTGAGTAAGCGATATGCGACGGAGTAAAGCTGGATTTTTTTGAGACGCTCTGTGTAGGGCATCTGTTTGAGGCCGGTAATCCTCTTTCTGAGGTATTTCAGTGGCCTTTCCAGTTGTGAGGTACATACCAAAAGGGGCATTGTACTCTGTAATGGGTCTAATGAGTGATGAGTAGAGGGGAACAATGACCTCTTTTTTTCTGGATGAGAAACCTTTTGTGATGAGGTGTGCCATGTAGAAGGATTTCCTGACTACTGTGGCGCTGTGATTCTCAAAGGAGAGACTACTGTCCACCTGTGTCCCAAGGTCTCTTATCACACTTTTGGTGTTAAGTATACTACCGCCTATTTTGTAGTTCATGGGTACAGAGTTTTTACCAAAGGGGATGACAATGCACTTTTTGGCATTGAGCTTGAGGCCATGGCTTTGACACCAGACATCTGTCTCAGTGAGGCCCTTTTGTATGATGTCCACATCATTAGGAGTTTCAATTATGGCTCCTAGTTTGCAGTCATCTGTGAACTTTGTTTGCCAAAGATCTTCTGTGTTAGCCTGTACTTCAGAGAAGTAGGTATCAAACAGGAGAGGACCCAGGACTGAACATTGTGGTACTCCACTTGTCACTGGTCTGAAGTCAGATTTGGAGTCTGCTACTTTCACAGTGTGGGTTCTGTCAGTGAGCCAGTTGGCAACCCATCTTGTGACATAGGGATTTATACCTAGTTTAGTGAGTTTATCTATAATTCCAGAATGGGGGATGGTGTTGAAAGCCTTGGCAAGATCTAGATAGGCTGTGTGAACCACCTTACCCTTGTCTACAGCTTTAGTGACTGCTTCAAAGATGTCTATCAGGTTTAGGAGACATGATCTGCCTTTTACAAACCCGAACTGGGTGGGGTCCAGAGTTTGGAGATTACCAATGTCATTGTTTATAAGTTCCATGATGATACGTTCCATGGCCTTGAAGACCAGGCTCGTCAGGCTAATGGGGCAGTAGTTCCCGGAGTCCGTGGTGGCTCCCCCCTTGTGGAGTGGGATAACTGTTGCTGTGTGCCCCTCAGCAGGCACAAAGCCTGAGGTGAGGCTATGACTGAACATGGTACTTAAGTGGGGTGCCAGTTCATTTTCTAGTTCGTGTGGAACGCAGCCTGGGATGTTGTCTGGTCCCATGGATGCTGTGTTCTTGGCTTTGGAGAGTGTGGTTTTTACCTGTGCAGCCGTGATTACAGGAACTTTGCATTCTTCTGGTATAAAGATGGGCTCTTTAATGGGTGAGAGGGGGGTAAAGTTACCACTGAACCTATCTGCCAGGATATTGGCAATAATGGGTCTGTATTTTTAGTGCCATTGTGCTGTAACTCAGAGCAGATCTGAGTGTTGCCATTGAAATTCTTGCCATAGCTATAGAATGCTTTGTGGTTGTCTTTAGAATCAGTGGCGATTTTGTTTTTGTAACTTGCTTTGGAGGATTTTATCAGATATCGCAGCTTCTTACTGAGGCTGACCAGAGAGCTCCTCCACTCATGGGATTTTACTCTCTTTTGCAACAGTTTCTTCCTTCTGTTGTACAGTTTGTTTATGGCAGGGGACCACCAGATTGGCTTCCTTTTTTTGGAGGATAGCGTCTTGGTTCTGTTTGGGACAGCATGATCCATGCACTCATGTAAGTGCTTACAAAGTGCAATTGTGTAGGATTCAATAGTCGTAACTCTATTGCCCATCTGCATGGGTGTCATGAAGTTCACCACTTCTGGCTTAAGAAGCATGAAGTTGGCTTTGGAGAAATTTTTTACCAAGGTTTCCTTAATGGGGGTGGGGGCTGAATGTGGATATCTAGGGTAATTAGCTTAAGGTCGGATTGGACCAATGAGGCGTTGACTTCAGGTGTGGAACACCGGTCACTCAGGACAAACCAAACCCCGTAACCAACACAAATAACCACAAAGTGAGCTAAATGCTACTCATTGCCAGAAGTCTCAGCCTCCAAAAGCACACATTCATGGCACTTCTTAGTATGGAGAATATTGATATCTGTGCAGTAACAGAAACCTAGTTCAAAGCTCCAGAGAGCACACCAGCACTACCAGGATACTACTCATTCCATACCTTCCAGAATCAGAACCTGGATCATAGCACATAGGGCGGGGATGTATCCATATTCATTAAGGATACCTACACCTCTCTCTACATCCTCTATACAGGATATGTACCCATAGAATGTTGCAAAACAATGTTATTCCCACTCCACAGGGGTGGGGCCACAACAGACCCTTGGCATTCCTGCTCTATGAGCCTGATGAGTCTGATCTGCAAGGCAATGGAGCCAATCATAATGAAACTCAACAATAAAGACATTGGGCACCTTCACACAGTTGAGCACACCCAATTTGGCTTCATCAAAGGCAGATCATGCCTCCTGAACTGGGTAGATTTCTTTGAGACAGTCACCCAGGCTACAGATGATTGAAAGGAGCTCCACATAGCCTACCTATACCTCGCTAAGGCCTTTGACACCATTCCCCCGTCAGGTATCATAGATGAACTCACCACCCTGGGCATAAATCCATACATCACAAGATGGATTGCAAACTGGCTCACAGATAGATCCCACAAATCAAGAGTTGCTGGCTACATCCAGACTCTAAACCGGTAACAACTGGTGTCCCCCAGGGTTCAGTCCTGGGTCCCCTCCTGTTTGGTATATACTTCTCAGAAGTACATGCCAACACAGGAGGGTTGTGCTTGACTAAGTTTGCTGGAACTGTAAAGTGTTTGCCATAATAGATTCCCCGGATGACACAAATATTCTCCAGAAGGGACTCTATGAGACAGATGTGTGGTGTCAGAATCATGGCCTCAAGCTCAATGCAAAACAATACATAGTAATCCCCTTTGGGGAAAACAAAGTACCCACAAACTACCACATAGGTGTTACCCCTTAAAAACTGACAAGGTAATAAGGGATCTGGGGACACAAGTAGATAATCATCTTTCCTTTGACAACCATGTTGCCAAAGTGATTAGGAAATCCTATGTGGCCCACCTAATCAACAAAGGGTTTGCATCAGGATCAAAAGAGGTAGTGGTGGCCCTCTACTCTTATCACATGTTTGGTGTTAAGTATACTACCGCCCATCATTGGGTACAATGCACCATTTTGGATGTACTCTACTAGGCATTTCAAGCAGCTGGAGAGACCACAGAGGTACCTCACCAAGAGGATTACTGGCCTAAAACAGTTGTGTTATGCAACACAACTGGAAAAACTAAATCTGTTCTCTGTTGCATACCGCCTACTCAGAGGCAAACTCTGCCTAACATACAGAGCCATGTCCAACACATAACTGTTGAACATGCTCCATCTAAGGAAAACAAAACTGAGTCGCACTACACACTCCAGGGATATGAACCTCATTACAACAATGAATACAACATGCTGGTGGGATAGAGTACCATCCCAGGGACTTGCCTTACTGTGGAACAGAGTCCCAATGTACATCAGACAGAGCCCTTCGCTGACACTCTTCAATAGGAACCTTGATGAGTGGATGGGAAACAGACAATTCATGCCAGGGATCACATTAGCAGCCCCACTAGAAAGGGGCTTAGGGTACTAACTATTAGAACTAGGGCTTAGGAGACTAACCAATGGGGTGGTGAAAGCTGCACAACTTGCCTAGGCTAATATATGCCTTCGTGAAGATGTCTACTACATACCTATGAACCTATGTGACGGGTACATGTCTACAGATAGTAGATGTGTAGTTTATTGCACAGTCATGTTGTACAGCAGGCACATGCACCACATACACTGTAATGCTTACAGATACTAGTGGCTATTATGTACAGTGGGTGAGATGTGCACCTCATGTGTTTTGTGCCATTGGGATGTGTGCTGGGTGGGACAGTCCTGGATGGCTCCCTGTCATGGTCACCCTCTTACACACATCTCTGCCCATCCATCCTTGGCTTATTATACTGTGTTCCCCCTACATATATAGGTACATAGGTATGTAATAGGCTATCTGTCTGAAGGCATATATTAGTATGGCCAGAGTGTGCAGCTATCACCACACCTGGGGTTAGTTCCCTATGCCTCTGTGTAGTAGAGCTGATGAAGTGATCCATGGTGTGACAGTTCAGTTTCACATACACTCATCAAGGCTCCTCTGGAAGAGTGTCAGTGAGGGATTCAGCTTAATGTAAGTTGGGAGCCTGTTCTAAAGCAAGGAAAGTCTGTGAGTTAGTAATGTATCCCTTCAACATGTTCTATTTATTGTTGTGATGATTATATCCCTAGAGCATGTGGCACAGTGAGTTTGGGTATACTTCAGATAGAGCATGTACATCAGTTCTGCATTGGACATGGACCTGTCTGTTGGGCAGAGATCACCTGAGTAGACGGTATGCAACAGAGTACAGATTGAGTTACTTCAGTCTTGTTGCATGAGACAACTGTTTGAGGCCAGTAATCCTCTTGTTGATGTACTTCAGTGGTCTTTCCAGCTGCTGAAGGTGCCTCATCAGATTCATCGCAAGTGTGTCGTGGTACTCTCTGATGGGTCTGATGACTGATGAGTAGAGGGAACCTCCTTTGACCTAGATGCAATTTGTGGGAACACATAGCATGATTTTCTAACCACTTTGTGAATGTGTTTCTGAAAGTAGAGATGAATATCCACATGTCCATAGATCCCTTATTATTACCTCCATATTTAGGGTGTTGGCACCTATGTGGTATTTGTATGACTGCAGCTCGAGGCCATAATTTTGACACCACATCTGTCTGACTGAGACCCTTTTTAAGGATGTCTCTGTTGTCCCAAACATTGATTATGACAACCTTTTTGCAGTCATCCACAAACTTTGCTAACCATAGCCCTCATGTGTTTGACTGTACTTCTGAATAGTATACACCAGACAGGAGGGGTTCCAGGACTGAGCCATGGGGGACAGCAGTTGTTACCAGCTTACCGTCCAACAAGGAGACCACAATTCTTAACTTGTGGGATCTATCTGTGCCTCAGTTGGCAAAACATCAGATGACATACATGTTTATGCACAGGTTGTTGATTTTGTGGATACATGTGTGTGGGATGTTGGAAAAGGGCTTTTCAAGGTCTATGTAGGCCATGTTGAGCTCATTTCATTGATGTATGTCCTGGATAACTGCCTTGAAAACTGTCTAGCAGGTTTAGGGACCATGATCTGCCCCTGACCAAACCAAAATGGGTAGGGTTGGGTGTTTGTAGGCTCCCAAAAGCTCTGTTTATGAGTTCCATAATGATGGACTCCATGGTCTTGCATATCAGGCTTATTAGGCTTATAAGACAATAGTTCCCATGGTCTGTTGTGCACCAACACTTGCAGAGTGTGCCAAATGTTGCTGTAACCCATTCAACAGTTTCATATCCTGTACAGAGGGTGAGTCTCAACAGACTGTTCAGGTGCAGAGTCTGTTTGTTTTGGAGTTCACATATGACACAGCCAGGAACACCATGTCATCCTATAGATGCCATGTTTTTAGGTTTGGCTAGAGCTGTTTAACCATTGTATATGTAATTTCTGGGTTTTCACAATCTCCAGGTTTGGTAATGGGCCCTTTTGTCAGTGAGAGGGGGGGTAAATATGTATGAACCTGTCTGACAAGATGTTGGCAATGTCAGTCATGTACATGTATTCATTTACAATTTGCACTAACTCAGGACATATATGAGTTTAATTTGATATTTATGACATAGCTAAAGAAAGCTTCGTGGTTCTCTATGGAATTTTCGGCAATATTTTTGGCAGAGCTTGGCTTGGATAATGTTAGGAGTGCTCATTGTTTCTTGATGATACTGATCGGAGATTTATTGATCTTCCTTGTATTTTAACTTTCTTTGAACAACTTAAGTACTTGTATTACATAGTTTGATTATGACAAAGGTCCAATATATTATATGGGTATGTTTTCATATCACTGTGTGCGCAATGCAGGATTGGTGAATAGTGACATGTGTCTGGAGTAAGAACTGCAACTGCCAGATATGTGTGGCTCACTGCTGTACTCAGACATGGCCTATGTGTGTGAGCATGCCCAGTATGACCTTTCAGTATGTTGCTGACTGAAATTTGCTAAATTTGTTTAAGTGTGTGAGCATGCCCACTATGGGCATATATACTATATGTGTGTGAAAAATCAAGTTTTTTTTACTTCAGGGCTCACCTTTGTGTTGTACATCGCCAGGAAGCATGCTGTGCCTGCAGGGCTTCCATGAGTCAATTTGCATAGACTTATCAACATTTCTACATACAGGGGGGACAGCTACTATTTGTACATTTCTACCTGGGGGGGCACACTTGATTGTTACTGTGGGTGTACATAGGATGAGGGGTACACCTGACACTTATACACATTTGCTAGGCCTGCACTGTTGTATCAGGTACTCCATTTCAGTCTGTACTGCTGCCTGTTGTACTGGCTTGAGGCATGCCACTGTACTACAGCCCTTAGCTTCCAATTACATGCATATTAGTTTGTGACTTCATAGCCTACCCAACCCACATCACACTGCCTGGCCTGCTATCTGTCTGCATAGGCCTGGGGGGAGGTTACCCATATGCCTCTTCAGAGGGCATGATACAGCATTTGTTTGTGTTTGCGTTTATCTACAATTGTCCTGCTGGCTGTGATTGTTAGGTATGTGACCCCCCCAAATGGTATGTGTGAGTGACTCAAGTTGTGTCTGTGCCAATGAAATGCTGTCATGGCTTAGTGGTTCAGTACTGTGACTATAGTGCACAGTATCCTGAGTTTGAGCCCTGTCACTGCTTTTTATTTTCCTGCTGGGCAGACCTGATTGGTTAAGGAACAGTAAAGCAGGTGTGAGCGTGTTTACCCGACTTTGCTCAACTTCTCCCAACTTTGCTCGACTTTGCCCAACATTGCCCGATGTTGCGCTGGTTAGTGCAGAGCGCAGCTATGCACAATTGTATTTAAATATGCTCATTACTGGTAAAATGTGCTTAGCAGTGCTTTATATTGCTTAAAATAGGTCACTCATGCCTCAGGTGGTGCTGTAGGGCTGCCTATGTTGGATGCACATAGTACACTCCCTATACATGTTTGAAAACAGGTAGTGTCAAGTTAGGCATCCCTTTTATTGTATGTGTGAGTCAGAGGGAGGTGTCATTTCCAGGGTTCCTACTGAGTCAGTGTATGTGCTATGAGTTGCCTCTTTGCCAAGGCCAGGGCTTACTGGGCACACCTTCTTCTGCCTACTGAGGCAGGCTCAGGTTGTTCCTCCTCCAAGTCACGCTGTGCCTGTGCAGGCCTTGGCAATGGTGGGGGGCTGCTTGGCCCTGCCACATGCTGTTCCTGCTGCAGCTGTTTCCGCAGGATCATATTGTGTAGCATGGCACATACCATAAAAATTTGGGTGCATGTACTTGGTGAGTACTGCAAGGCTCCACCTGATGTGTCCAGGCACTGGAACCCTGACTTGAGCATCCCAAACACACGCTCAATTATGTTTCTTGTTTGTGCGTGTGCCTCATTATGGAGTTCTTATTCAGGTGTGTGTGCATTTGTGATGGGTGTCATCAGCCATGGCTCCAGTGTGTATCCAGCATCCCCCACTAGGTGACCATCAGGGATGTCCCCTTTGGCAAATCTCTGGTACAGCTGTGTCAGATGCCAGATGTGGGAATTGTGATAGCTTTTAGGGCAGCCAGCACACACATTCATTATTATGCCCTGGTCATTGCACACAACCTGGCAGTTGATGGGGGGGAAGCCCTTGTGGTTGATGTAGACCCTACCCCACTCACTGGGTGGTGCTTTGATGCATGTGTGTGCAGTCTATTGCACCCACTACCTCAGGGTATTCTGCTATTTGGTGGAAAAGATGCATATTGCTGGCCAATGCCTCACGGGAATTGGGGAAATATACGTGGTCACCAGCATGTGCTGACATGGCATCCAGGAACTGGTGGAGTACCCTAGATGCTGATGCCTGTGAAATCCCCATCATATCACCAGTTGGTCTTTGGTAGGTACCTGTAGCTAGTAGTCTTAGGCCAACACATACCTTGGTATCCACTGGGATGGGTTCTTCTCTGTTAGTTCTGTGTGTGAGGTGTGGCCGGCACACCTCAACAATTTGCTGTAGGAGGTCTCTGTCCACCCTATAGTGCTCCACTATCTCCAGCTCATGTAGCCCCTGGTAGGTTACCCTGGGTCTGTACACACTTCTCCGTCTCCTCACTGTGGGTTGCTCAGCAGCATTCACAACATCACCACCCTCAGCACCTTACACATGTTGGTTTATGATAGCAAGAGCAGCCCCTAACATTTTGTCTGACTTAAGCTTTTTAAGCTTTCCTTCTTTGTATACTGCAGTGTTGCAGAGTTCTTGAGAAAAAACAGGGGGGAATGGTGTTTGCAGTTTAAAGTGCTGGGCTGGGCTAGTCTGCTGCCTGTGTAATTGGCTGATTCTGATATATTTGACCTGACAGCTCTGCTAGTCCTCCTTGGTTAACTTCCTACTACTTTTTTTTCTTCCTTTTGCCTTTCTGTTTCCACCCGGGGGGCCTTGCAAACACGCGCACACGCGCGCACACTAGCGCACACACTGTGTGCATGTTTGCAAGGAGTTTCCTATCTTTTAACAGTGTGCACCTTGGGTTTGAGGTTTTCAAATAGCACAACTGTAGGCACACTTACTTGCAATCCTGAGCAACTCAGGGCAAACATGAGCCACTGTGCTCCAATTAGCTTACAGCCTGTCTGACGCACCCTCTCATGATGTCACCTATATTCTAGTCTTTTACTCACCTACTCCTAATCTTACACTCTTGGGACATGCCTCACATGCTGGGGAAAATTGGGATTCAGTAACCTTATTCTCATTTGCATAGGATTGCCTAGTAATGCATGGTTACATTTATCAGACTGAGCTTCCCCCCTTAGCAACCACTAGTCAGTAGCCATGTTGTCTTCAGTCTGCCATTCACCTGCATGTCACAATAAGCTTTTTAGTGAAAATGCCTATTTTTGGCTTTTTTAAAATTATTTTCTTGTTTTTATAAGCACCGCACATTTGCGTAGTGCTGTGCTATGCTTAAACATCGGAGATCGGGGGAAAAAAAAGTTACATTTTTATATTTTTAAACACTTTAAAATGCCAGTGGCCTTATATTTGGCCATTGGCATGCTTCCTCAACTGTATGCATCCTTTATTTGGAGCTGTCATAGCTCCGTTTAGCTATTTGCAGAAATGTACTCAGTTACCAACGGAGTACATTTCTGCAGCTAACACTAATCTTCCACGGACAGGTTAGTGTTTCCTGGATCGCAATTTTACCTCATTTGCATGGCTTTCACCAGACAATGAGGTAATTTGCATATCATGACACTGTCCGTGCAAGAGTAGCTTTAGCAGCTCTCATGCACGCCCCTGCCGGCTGTTCCTGGATCGCACGGCAGACATATTGTCGGCGTAAGCGCCTACACTCTTCTTGCACTCCGTGCAAGCTTTTGTGAATCCGGGGGACTGTGTTTACTGTGACTTATAAAATTGAGTTTAAGAACTTAAACCAAAATAATACTTCCCCTATAAAAATAGTTTGTACTGAAGAGTTTGCCATTAATAGTGATATGAACATTTATTTGAAATGTGAGAGCATAATTTGATTCTGTGAAAAAGCTTAGGCTCCGTCCATTGGAAGTTGCAGTGCAAACTTCCTGAGCTCCATTCGAGTTAATGAGTTAATACCTTTGCCCACCATATGCCTTTTCCCATTTCATTCATTACAGTCTGAATAAAAGACAGTTTGTTACAGTTAGGGGCACTGCACAGCTTTTGGGGTACAGTATCATTAATCCATAGAGATAACCATATCCTTCAAAACTTTTACATTTTTTTTTGCTTTTCATTAGTTTTTAGATATGACATCAAAAGGTTAACCATCTTAGTATTGTTCAGGTGTTTCCACATTATTCCCTCATCAGGCCTTCCCATATCATAAAGGGACATGTAATGGAGGTAGGGCTTTGCACCTATACAGAGTTTTTGAATATTTTTTACCACTCCCAGATGTAACTGCTTCTTCAACAGCAAAAGGAACATTGTCACTTAATTGTTGATATATGCATTCAAGCTCTTTTGAAATGCATACCAGCTGTTTAAATTGTGTTAAAATGTCCTATATTGCCTGAACTCTGTCAAAATATTACATAATGCAGCCAAGTTTTTAAGCAGTTGTTTCAATTAGCAGTTTATAAATCAGAGAGGCAACTGAGAATACAGTTCTGGGGGGGTCTATATTAAAATCTCAAAGTCTGACAATATCGAATTTGATATTGTCAACATGAGAATACCTAAAGCGCACTACATCAAACGTTTAACAGAAAATCTCCGTAGGGGGAGATTTCCGTTTACTTCAATGTAGTGCATTTTTGGAGTTGGTGCATTTAAGTAGGGGGATGTGGGGGGTGCAGGGGTGCTTGGCCCCCTGCCTACACACTATTTAGTTTTTTTTTTAATTTAGTATTTTTTTTTTTTGGTTTCGATGGTTTAAGACTTCGATCACTAAAGTTCGATCTTTAGTAATTCAAAGTTTTAAACCTTTCAGATTATAATATAGACCCCAATTCTGGAAATACCCCTTTCTGATAGCCTTCCTCTGGTTCATATATGCACTGGTGTCTTCTGTGACACCCTACCACTGGGCCAATAATTAAGGAGCCTCAGTCCTCACCACTGGCAATAGTGGGGGACGTACACTGGGAGGATGACAGGTTCACACACAGTAATTCCAGATGCAGCTCTCTGTATCAAGTGCAATTTCCCTTAAGAGCACATGGATACCACAGTCACTCTGGAACTGGTTCCTCTACCTTTCTCCAGATCCCCAATAAGATTTCCCACTGGTGCAGCTATAGAGTTGAGATCTCAGTCGAGTGACCAAGGCAAGGCCTCCAGAACCCTCTCTGTTCAACCAGTGCTTTGTGTCCCTTCCCAAGAAGCTGCCACACACACTCTTTGAGGTTTGATTTACACACACACACACACACACACACACACACACACACACACACACACACACACACACACACACACACACATACACACACACATACACACACCTGGGAAAGGCTGGCACATGTTTACTAGGTATGCCCCCTTCTGCCCAGACATTAAGGTAGTTTTCACTGCCACTAGTCAACTCCTTATCAGCTACTTTAAGTCCTTTAACAAAGGGTGTCCAACCTTACTGTGTAATATTACTATTAACACAAAAGGCTGTTGGGAGTGGCCCACACAGTGTCACCAAATAAATATGCAAGTACTTTCAAAACTTAAATATATCTATACAGATCCGCCACAGTGTAAGGTTTAAATATATTTAATAATGATTAGTAAAATAACCAGACAATACTTAATGTATATTCAAAGTGACATCAGAGTTTAAAACCACAATAAATATTTAAAATAACATTGCAGGACAGTCTCAACTAAATAAAGAAAAATATCTAAACTAGGCTTTGCTATATTCCTGATTATCTCTAAGAGAATTATACTATAACCTAAGAAACTTACTTAGAGGAAGGCAGATGTGTGGTGAATGGTTCTTGTCAGGTCCAAGACAGAAAACATAATGCTCTGTCTCTCTAAAACAGTTCTCAAATTAATATCTCAAATATTACTGCTGGGATAGCTTGCAGAATGACATAATTTCTTGTCATCTGACTCTATCTAGGGTGAAACCCCCACTGCTTGAAGCTGGGAATATTTAGCATCTGCCTGTGAAAATATATAGACCTCAGATCTTTGACAGATGCTGGAAGTCATAAAACAATTACATTCCTCCACATTTCAAGACTAGCAATTATTTCACCCTAAAGTCAATACAGAAAGCTCCCTAGTACAGACATTATGTCTCTACCTGCCTTGAAACTGAAATATACCATCTTTTATTGTGTAGCCATAAAGCAATTCAATTTCATCTATATTTCTGAAGTTAACCTTCTGTATTCCAGTTTCCACTGTTAAAACAGTTACAATAGTGCATGTACATTTCTCTTCTATTCCAGTAGGGCACACTGTGGTTACATTTCAAACAGCATTTTGCAAAAACCTTTTCAACACATACTTTTGTACCAGTAGTTTGATATACACGTGACATATAGTTCTAATACATTTGTAACACAAGCATCTTAAATAAATAATGTTGATATTCACAAATGACATATAATTATTTACAAAATTCTTTGTTGTATCTTTTCTGGGCGAAAATATCAGTTCTGCATTCCTCACAATTTATCGTTAAGTGCTGGTCATCAATTTTTGTAGTAGCTGTATAATAATACCTTTTAGCAAGTCCATCATAGTAAGCCTTTCTGGCTGAACTATGTTGGTCATGGCTACAATATCGTCCACAGAATGCTATTTTTCATCATCTTGTGTAGTAAAATTAGGATTGTCAGCATGACTTGCTTAAATAAATTGATCTAACATTTCCTGTATTTCACGGTCCACTTGATTATTCTCTAGTGGTGACAGATTTGTTGTTAACAAATATGGTTCTGTGTTAGCATTAACCATTTTGTAACTGTTGTCCTCTGTGACACATCTACACAAGCAAAAGAACATACACCAAACACACCACTGCACATAGGCCTGCTTTTATAAGTTATGGATAGAGTAGGGTTAACACCTTCTGCTAACAACATATTTTTTCACTCGTGTCTGTGGACATGTCCAAATATGTCTCAACATGCCCAGGCATCTTAGAAGTACACATTTCAGGGAAGGCATGCCACTATATATAGGGGAGGCTATCACAGATAGACCTTTTATGGGCAGGACGTTTGCTAAAAGTATGGAAGATTATCACAGACAGACCTTCAAAAAGTGATAGATGTGGGACTTCTGGACATCAAATTTTTTTGACATTTTGTACGTATCCTTACACTTACAGCCTATAGCTGCAAACAGAAGGTGCAAGGCAGGAGCCATCCTTGGATTAGATGTCAGAGCATTGCAAACACATGTTCACTCAAACACTCACATCTGTAGACAATTTAGCATCTTCAGCTCACCCATCAATATTCCTTTAGTAAGCAGAAAGAAACTACAGATCATGGCAAAAAAAAAAAAAAGAATGGTTACAGATGGAGAACATGCATAGTCCACACAGAATGCATCACAACTGAGAATCAGCCTAGGATCCAAGTACTAGGAATCAGCAACAATGGCTGATGAACCAATATGCTACCCACATTTTATATCCTTTAGGTCCTATTTTACAGCTATGAGGGTATGTTTTCCACCAGGGTCATGATCTATACAGAGACACTAAATCAGGTGATGAATTTGCATGGAAATGAATACCAAAGTATCAATTGCCTCCAAAAATGGTAAAAGCAAAACTTTTGAAAGCAACGTAGTTATTAAAAAATCTCAGCTACATTAGCTTTATTGTCAGTCACAAGATCTGCAAATTTGCATTAAAGCAGCACTCCACAGTTGGCAAGTGCATCATGTTTCCACCAAATTGTAAATATGAAATCCCTAAAAAAGATTGATCAGTGAAAATGATTAATTGCTAGATTGGCCAGTCATCTGTGTACAAACTGCAACTTTCAAGCGACGATATAATGAAAATAAGAATAAGGAAAGGCAAACAGTGATATCCCTTACCCGACTTCCAGAAAGTACTTAAAAACTTAATGTCCTGCCTTTGTTTGGTGTTAACTCTTGGCTGTTGAACTAGACAGCACACTTACTGGAAAATGAATGGCGATGCGATACTGCCATGCTCAGTCCCAGTACTTATTGCTGTCATTTAGTTTTCTGATCTATGTAAATAATTAGGAGGACCGAAGGAGACTGTACGATAAAAGAGGCTTTTACTTACAATAGATTAAATGCTGATGATTTTCTAGCTACTTGTTTATGTGTCCATTTATATGGTTACTGATATAACTCAGGTTGGAATACATTCTGGTCAGGTTTATACTTACCACACCTACTGTAAAAGTCACTTGCAGTTTAATAGCCTGATTATGAATGCTCTATGTAAAGCACTGGAATTTCCTGTCAAAGACAGAATTGGAATTAAGGTAATACACATTGAACAGTTTATTCATTGCCAAGTGTTAACTGGGTGACATTTAAAGTCATCAGTGCTAAACTTGTCAGTCACTATTGCCTATAGAAAATCCCTGCCATTGTGATTTCTATTTGTATACTGGCAATGGCTCAGTGTGTATGGTATTTTCTCTGTTCTCCACAGTTATGCAACCAATATGTTAGTATATTTAAGTTATAGGGTGTGCCCGATGAATGGGGGCTGAGCCCAAGCAAAATTACTTTTCATAAAGTTTCATCTAGTTTAAAGTATAACTAACTTAATTTCAACCTGATTAAACCTTGATCTAGATGAAAACTGGAGATTAGGAGAAGCCACAGAGCCAGCAACCTCACACACCAAATAAAAATAGGAAATGCATAAAGTCTTTTTTTTTCAGTCAATAGCACTACAAAGAAAAAAATAATGTATGTGTGTACATATAAATGTGTGTTTATATACTATATATATATATATATATATATATATATATATATATATATATATATATATATATATATGGTTACAGTTCACAATGTCAAATACTGAATTTGAGGAGAAAGTGTACTGCTGTTTTTTTTTTTTTTTTTTTATCGAATAACTCTTTTTTGAGTGCTAAGTTTATCAAACTGAGGAATGTCAGCTGTTCACTTTGTATAGGAGACGTGCTTTGAGTTACAGAATGTGGCTGTTCATTTTAATGCAGTAGCTTTGGGATGTACAGAAAGTCTTGGCATCAGCAGTACAATACTCTGTGGGAGTTTTAATGGGTTAGAGTTAGACCAAAGCCTAGGTAAAGGGATATTTCAGTGCTGTCTGTATGTGCTAGTGTGTAGTGAGTATGTGTGAGATGTCTTGTGCAGTGGTACAGTTATGGATTTTTTTAATGAAGCTAATCCATATTGTATTGTTTGGCATTGTTAGGAAACAGGGTTAGGTTTAACACATGAGTAAGGAGAAGAACAACTGCCCATCCTTACAGATGTGTGCTAACCCTAAGCCTTCCCCTGCCTCTAACCTCAGATTCCTCACTTAGAGTGTCTATTGTGGGTCAGCACATGAGCCCTGGCCAAAGATTTGTGGTTCCTAACAGTGGATGATCCAACCCAGGCACATGTAGTCTGAGACAGCTTCAGGTGAAAAGGTTTTCTGTGCATCAAGATAGCCAGACAGTCCAGAAGGTTTCTTTACACTCAGCTGTGAGCCAGTCACTTTCAGATAGCCTTCCTTATCATTGTTATAGTATTCCTTACCCAAGCGGATATCCTACTGAGGATAGACTTATGTCTGGCCCACATATCAATGTCTCAGGCATTGCCAAGCACCATACATCAGACCAGTAGTATAGCTAGGATGGGGTGACAGGGGCAACTGTCCCAGATTTACATCAAGCCTGAACACTGTTGTGCTCAGTGTATGGTCTAAACTGTAGCAACTGCAAGCTACATTGTACCAAGCAGTTTAATACAGTTTATAAGACAAAGAAATGTTCTTTTTTAAGTAAACCATGAGTGTTGTAATGCTATACGCATGGTATAAAGTGTAGCAACTGTTTGCTATATTTCTAGCAAGCAGTTTGCTACAGTTTAAAACAAGACAAATTCTTCTTTTTTAATAAAATGGAGGAGGGTTGGGAGCAGGGCTCAGAAATTGGATTTGAATGGCTGGGCAGGAGGGGAGGTCATGTTGTACATATGACCACCTGGTTGGTGTGCCATTAGAAGGCATGTCCTTTTTGCTCTTCAGTGGAAGAAATGGGGGAGGGATGAATCGCTAATAAGCCAATTGCTACAATTTTTTTTTTCACTCTTTACTTGAAGACCTGAGGGGATGGGACAATTGTTCATGGTACTGGCACAGGATACTAGTTGAGCCAGCTATGCTTCTGTCTCAAAAGAATGTCCTACATCCTAGATGTAAGGTACATCAGTGTGGAGCTGAGGTGAAGGCCCAGTCAAGACATGCTACTGTGACTGCTGCTGCTTGCAGAAAGAAGTGTGTGGACAGAGCCTGTATGGTGAAATTATATCCATAGGCTGTTAACCCTACACCAAGGTAGTTTCATAGTTTCATAGTTTCATAGTATAGTACTAGGCTATCTGCCCTGGGGCATTTGTAAGCCTAGCCATAGTGATGTGGCTTTTGCCACCCCATGAAATGGTACAAAAATGTACAGAATAAATCTAGAATACTGTGCCTCTGTCTAGTAGTGACACAGTGAAGGTCCCCTTATTTAATAGAATTAGTTTACTGTGCCCCTGTCTAGCAGTGACACAGATGTGACCCCTGGGGTAAACTTACGATCTCCCATCCACTCATCAAGATTTCTCTTGAAGAGAGTCAGTGAGGGGCTCTGCCTAATACAAACTGGGATCCTGTTCCAAAGCATGGGAAGCCTCTGGGTTATGAATCTATCCCTCCAGCATGTCCTATTCATACTTGTGCCGAGGTTTAAGTATTTAGCTCTCGTGGTCCTGATGGATTTGGATTTTTTTGAGGTGGAGAATGTCCAGCAGATCCTGATTGGACATGGCTTTGTATGTCAGGCAGAGATCACCTCTGAGCAGGCGGTATGCTACTGAATAGAGCTGAAGTTTCTTTAGTCTGGCAGAATAAGACATATGTTGGAGACCCTTGATCCTTTTGGTGAGGTACTTTTGTGGTCTCTCCAGCTGTTGCAAGTGCCGGGTGAGGTACATACCAAATGGGGCATTGTACTCAATCATGGGTCTGATGAGGGAGGAATATAAGGGTACAATGACATCCTTGGATCTGGATGTGAAACCCTTCATGATGAGGTGTGCAAGGTAGAATGTTTTTCTAACCACTTTGGCAACGTGGGTGTCAAATGAGAGGTCGCTGTCTACTTGGGTCCCTAGGTCTCTGATTACTTTTTCCGTACTCAGTGGGTTGCTGTCTATGTGATAATTTGTGGGTACTTTGTTTTTTCCAAAAGGGATGACTATACATTTTTTGGCATTTAGTTTAAGGCCGTGACTACGGCACCAGTTGTCCCTTTCAGTGAGGCCTTTTTGTAGGATGTGTGTATCTGCTGGTGTATCGACTATGGTGCCTAGTTTGCAGTCATCTGCGAACTTTGTCAGCCACAGCCCTCCCATGTTTGCTTTAACATCTGAGAAATAAATGCTGAACAAGAGGGGTCCCAGGACAGATCCCTGTGGGACACCACTTGTGACTGGCTTTGAGTCTGACATTGCTCCAGGGATTTTAACTTTATGGGTTCTGTCCTTTAGCCAGTTTGCAACCCATCTAGTGACATAAGGGTTTACTTTTAAGCTGTTTAGCTTATCTATGATGCCTGAGTGGGGTATTGTGTCGAAGGCCTTAACCAAGTCCAGGTATGCTGTGTGCACTGCTTTGCCCTCATCAATGGCTCTAGTGACTGTTTCGAAAAAGTCAACCAGGTTTAAAAGGCAGGATCTGCCCTTTACAAAGCCGAACTGGGTGGGGTCAAGCATCTGTAGGTCCCCTATGTCTCTGTTTATGAGTTCCATAATGATTCTTTCCATAGCTTTGCAGACCAGGCTAGTCAAGCTTATGGGGCGGTAGTTTCCAGGGTCTGTAGAGGCACCCCCCCTTGTGGAGTGGGACCACTGTTGCTGTACGCCAGTGTTCAGGTACATATCCCAAAGTAAGGCTAAGGTTAAATAGCATTTTTATGTGTGGGTTTAGCTCCACTTGGAGTTCATGTAACACGCACCCCGGGATACCGTCAGGTCCCATTGATGCTGTGTTTTTTGCTTTGTTTAGGGCGGTTCTCACTTGGACATCTGAGATGACAGGGAGATTACATTCAGCTGGGATAAGTATTTCTTCTTTTGGGGGTGAAGGAGGTAATGTAAATAGTGTATATATCTTATGGAGATCAATGCTGAAGGCCGAGTGGGCTATGTTTTTATTTAACTTTTGTTTTATTCTTCAAATAAAACCTTTTATCATTGTTCTGCCCACAGTGAGTTACTGAGGACTAACAATGATAAAAAATACAAGCAGTTTGGCCATGAACTTGTCATAATAACTCAGTATCCCTCTACTGCCAAGTGCATGAACTATTTAGAGTTAAATATTCCTTGAAGAATAGTAAACCAGGGATGATTTGTTGTGGTAACCTGCTGTATTTTTCCACATCCATGAAAGAGCTGATAAAAGACTTAGTAGGCTCTAATGTGGAGACAAACCAAAGCTGGTGCAACTATATCAACAGCTGGTGAGGCAGCCACTGTAATTGCTACACAACAGATTGCACTTACCCTGAGGAAACTGGGCAAGGAGGATGATGATGAGTCCTATTTAATATTGTTTAAAAAAGTATGCTACCCAAAAGAACTGGGGACAAATCTAGTTGGGCCAAAATACTTTCTTCCCACCTGACAGGGGAAATATTAAAAGGTGACATAGACATGGAGGGGACAAATTACACTATGAAGAACTTAAAAAAAATAATATCCAGGGCTGAGGTAATTTCTGAAGTTCAAACTGTAGTTTCCTAACTAGAATTTTCTCCTCCCTCCAGCCTCACCTATCTCTCCCACACCTCAACCCCTATGTCTACTTAATCAGTAATGAACCGCCTCTTATCTACCTACTTTTTGTTTTGTTTGAATTTGTGTGTATATTTTTTCTATTCTCCTCCTTCAAAGATAAAACAAAGCTTAATATAGTCCAGATACAGAGCTTCTGCAATTAATAATTATTCCACTAAACTAACTAGGTACATCTTCTACTTCACACGATGCAATATAACCAAAATGCTGTCCTTATATAATATTCTACTATAGAAACTGTATACATTTTTGCACACCCGGGCCAAGCCTGAAACTGGTCCATGTGGAAACTGTTCTACCCAGGTTAAGAAATATAAAAACTAAATAAATAAATAAAAAGAAAATAAAACAAATGCTTACAAATGAGTAAAAGTGCAAATGCATGACTTAATGCATGGTTTAAAATAAAGCATAAAACTGTGTTTAAAACCTTATAGCAGCAGTAAAATGAAAATGAAATTCTGGCAGCGGACAGACTTAAAACAACATTGACTAGTATGAGACAGTGGGTATTACAGAGTGATTCCAGTAACTCTGACAAATTAGTCATTTTGGTATAATGCGTATTAGTTAAAGAAGTATTGTTTAAAATGGAATCTTCTGCTTCTAAATTTAAACCTGCATTAAGAGATGTGGAGTGGGTGCCATAGGGCCAAAGGAAGATGGCTGCTTAGGCTCAGAGCTGTGGACAAAGGGTCAGAAAAAAGAAATTAATTAATCAGTTCTAGATAAAAATTACAGGATCGAGGACCTAGGAGATAAGGGAGCAATAGCTATTAGAGTTTAAATCACATTCACAGGACAAACAGCTTTGTATACTGTTCCAAAAAGCTGATGGCAGTTGCTGGTGATAAATGCCCAGTGAGGGAAATGATAGATAATCAACACAGAGATGTGAATAAGCTAAATGAAATAATTCAGGACTTGGAAGAGAGAGAACAGTGCAGCACTCAGGTCAGAGATGCAGAAACACAGTTGAAGGATAACAGAAACAGAAAAAAAAGCTAACAACGGCAGACAGAAAAACTGGATGACCTAGAAAACAGGGCCAGAAGAAATAACATAAGGATAAGGAGAATATTAAAACAACGCCTGGAAACAGAACTCAAAAGAATGCCGCTGGAATCGCTGTTAACAAGATTTCACTTGCCCTGACTACAAGAACCAATAATAGAAAGAATCCACAGAGTTGGTAGGCTTGGAGGTGCAAGAGACAGGTAGCTGAGACACATATTAGCATGTCAGCACAGCTATAAACTTCAAGAAGTCATGAGACAAGTCAGAACAATTAAATGGATTCCAGTTGATGGCATGTTTGTAAAACTGGTGGAACATTATTCTGAATCACTGCACAAATTAAGAAAAGGGATAGCTGGCTTTTTGGGGACACTGAAAGCCCAGTAAATTACTACATGGACCAACTACCCCTGCATCAGTAGTATGGAAAAGAAACAGACATGAGACCCACAAAGATGGAGTAGCATGACCATTTACATTATTAAGTGTGATAAGCTTTTTTACAGAGGCTATGGCCATTGGAAGCTGCAGGAACAAACACAAATAAATACATTCAAATTTCCCACCAGAAATGGACTGACAGACAACTTGGAAAAAGGCAAGGGAGGAGATAGAATTACAAAGGTCAGGGAGAATTTCTGCTATAGATGCACTTATGGGGAAAAAAAGAATTAAAGAGGAAGTAAACAAAGGTACCCACTGTGGTGTCAAAAAGTTATATGGGGCATTAAAAGACTCTAGGCATAGCAGATGACAGAAATGGAGGAAAGAACACCGAAAACAGGAAATATGAGGAGAGTGCACAAAGAAAGTTAAAGAAGAACAAAATGGTGGACAAGTCAGAATGCCAGCAGAAGAGGATTTCTGACAGTGACTGCAGCAGAAACAAGTGAAGAAAAAGAACATTCTGTCAAAAAGGAGACAATGCAACAGAAGCCTCAGGGGATTCAGACTTCCATTGCTGGACCCCAATGGGACTAAGCAGGCTGTACTGGTCAAATGAGGAGGGCAGAAAGGTGAAATGGAGCAGTGGCAGGGAAACTGGATGAGAAGAGGAGGTCAGGAAGAGGGAAGCCATCAAGAACCCAGAGCTCAAACCCAGAGCTGTTGGACATGCTACACCTAAAGAAATCCCAATCTCTCCAAGCTACACACTCTAGGGACCTAAACCTTGTCACCACAATAAACAGGACTTGTTGGAGGGATAGATTCCTGTGCCAGAAACTTCATACTCTGGAACAAGCTACCTATCTATGTTAAGCAAAGTTCCTCATTAACACTCTTCAAGAAAAATCTTGATGAGTGGACGGGAAATAGGAAATGCACCCCAGGGATCACTTCTGTGGCTCTGTTTGACAGGGGCACAGGAAATTAACTTTCTTGGGTTGGCGTAGCCAGGGAACTTTGTTGGCTAGGCTTGCTTAGGCCCTTGGGCCAATAGCCTAGTACCTACCTATGAACCTATGAACCTATGAACTGGACAACCTGGTTATACAGGGAGAGATGACAGAAGAAATGGGAGACAATACAAGATAAAAAAAATGAGTGGATTTACTCAGTAAATTACATGGTATACAGGCATTGGGTCATGAGTGCATGCTAAAACAACTGAGAGACTAAAGTCACAAGAGAAAAGGGGCTAAATGACCAAAAAAGACTAATGGGATCTATGAACATGTGGCATTATTCAAAGATAAGAAATATTTTGTTTTTAATGCACTTGGTCTTACTTATGATATACTATCTTTTATAAAGTTTGTATTTTTATATAACAATAAGCTTTCTCTGTGAAGAAGCATGCAAAAGTGTTGTGGTACCTGAGTGAAAACTGGGAAAGTAGAGAAAAGTCATTAAGGAAAGACTAATCTTAGGCTTGACTGCAATGTATTTCAGCAAAGTGAATTCATGAAACTGTTACAAAATTAAAATCAGATGCAAAGGAATCAAGAAGTGACTACAGGAAAGGGAGAGAAACCGGAGCAAACTGCATATAGGAGGAAATCAGGGGAAAATGAAAGCAAGAAGGACAGGGACAGAACTGAACTGAGAAAAAAAGGATGATGTAAATGACCTAAGTTCAGAGGCACTCAAATCACAGACTAGAGGGTAACCATTAGAACACTATGGAGCAGAAGGGACAAGCATTGGTAAAGGCTAAATGACATAAGGTCCAGCTTAGCAGGAAAATCCAGGAAGGGAAAGCCATTCAAAGACAGTGACTGGGATCAATGGGGTACAAAATCAAAGGGAACAGAAGGGAATAAGCATAGACTAGCAATGGTAACCTAGAATATGGGTGGTGGTTCCCCAAGCAGAAGAGAAAAGTACACAGCAGAATGAATAGGATGCAAGGGGATGTGGTACTGTTTCAGGAAGCCAAATTAAAGATAAAAGAGATAGTAACTACCATGATCCCACAGTAACCCAAGGGAGAGACAGACAATTAAGGGGGACTAAGAGGGAAGTAGCCACCTTTTTCAGAAAGGGATTACATGTAACAGCTAAAAAGGTGCAGAAAAGTGGGTAGAGGAGTTGGATGACTTGGCAAGGAAGAATAAAGGGAATGATACAGACAACTGGCAATTTGTATTGTCTCAAACAACAATACACAGGAGTTTTACAGCAGGTTCTTTAAAGAATGGAATAAAATAATATGAGAGGGAGGCAAAATCATCAGAGGGGCTTCGATGTCACACTAGATCCCAAGACAGACAGACTCTTTGGCAATGAGACTACAGTATAAAGATTAAAAAAGGCTTATAAAGGAACATGAAAGAAGGAGAGTAAAAGAAAGCATGGAGGGAAAGACACCCTAAAAAAGGGAGTGCACATTTGCCATAAACTCCTTGATTCAGACAAGAAGACTGTACAGGATACTAGGTAAAGAGAAAACTCTAAAATGGTGGAAGTGATAGAAATACAGGAGTAAGACATATCAGACCAACCAGCCGTAACAATGACAAGAAGGACAGATAGGGAACAAGAGGAGGGGCTGGCACAAAGATGGATGAGTTACTGTTGGAACAATCAGGAAAGGAAGGAACAGTTTACAAAACTGATAGAGGAGACAGTTAAGAAAAACACAATAGACAAGGCTAAAGCGGGGAAACACTGGTAGAATTGAATAAAATCATCAGTTTAGGGAAAATCTTGAGAGAGGAACTGTAGAAAATTAAGCAAGATGAGGAAACCATTACAAAGATGGAGGGAGGACTGAGCAGGAAAAAAAGAGAAATATTGAAAAAAGGTCTTGACAAAGAAACACTAAGGACAGAAGAAACAGTAATAAAATATGAACTAGAGTGAAAGGTAACAACTGCATGGTACTGCAAGGACTGCTGCTGGATAAGTGGGCAGGACCAGGGGAAACATCTAGCAAGGAAGTAAAAAAAGGAAAAGGTGGGAGAGTAGTACAAAACATAAGGGGAAAAGAGTGAGTGGTCATAGAGGCTTGTAGGGAATACACCCACAAATACCCCAAAAATAGAAAAAGGAAAATGTAGTCCATTGGGAGGTCACAGACAGAGGAGAGGGGTACAATAATGAAGAAAGACAGAGGGAGATACTGAATGCAAAAAAAAAATTAATGGAGGATATCAAAGAGGCAGTGATGGCAATGGAAGACAGAAAGGTAGGGGGCCCTGATGGATGCCTAGTAGAAATTTACAAGTAGGATGGAGAAGAGATTTGGCCAGTTATAAAGGAGAATGAAAGGATAAACATGAGAAATAATAGACACAACAAAAAGAGACTGGGTGGCAGTGATCCTGAAAGAGGGGATAGACAGCATGGAAGTAGGGGATTTCAGACCAAGCTCCTTCATAAACACAGATATCAAAGTGACAAAAGTGCTAGTAAGGACACTCAGTGAGATTCTGCCAAGAGTGATGCATAAGGAACAGAATGACTTTGTGAAAGGAAGAAGGGTAGAAATGAACTGGTGGTCCCTAATGGAGTTTATGGACTAAGAAGAGCAAAAAGGGAACACATGCAGGTTGTTTTATGTTCAAAAGGCATTCAGCACAATTAGATGGGAATTCCTCAGGGAAATATTAGAAAAAAGACAAGCAGGGAAAATTTATCAAAATTATAAATGCAATTTATACAATCAGCCAAAAACAGAGGTAATGATAAATGGAGGAGTTTCCAAGGCTCTAAAAGTAAGGTAAGGAACTAGATAGTGGTACCATCTATCCCAAGGGCTCTTACCACTAGTCATAGAAGAGTTTGCTATGGAAGTGAAGAAGAAATTAGCACAACTGGAGGGAAGAACAGGGGTACAGTCACTGTTCCTAATGTATGAGTATGACTGCATGCTTGTGTTGAAGACTATTGAGCTAGCCATAATGGAAATAATGCCAGTTTGTGCAAGGTTTAAAGGGGTACAGAATTTGAAAGCAAATAGAAAAGGAGAGTGGGGGTTGAAATAAGAGCGGGAAAAGGAAAGGACAGGGAGTTGTGGAACAGATTTAAGAGATGGAATTCCCAAATATCCCAGAACATATGTAGGACAAACAGTAAGTGACACAATACAACAAAAAAATGGAGACGGGAAAAGAAAAATACAGGGGATAGTGAAGAACACACACACAGCTTAATGCAATAAATGTGATTAAAATGATGATTCTCCCTGTTATAGCACATGTACTAAGAAACCTGCTAATAGATCCAATGTAAACCAAATTACTAAAATTACAGAAATACTTGGACAGGTCATCAGAAAAGGGAAAGGGAGAAGGGTCTGAAAAAAGCTATAACTGAGTAGAATAACAAAACGGGCTGGGGACTGCCATACATACCCGTACAGGCCTTAATATATAACCACCTTAAATGGCTAGAGAGTAAGGGGGGAAACTGAAGATAAGAGAAGAGAGGACAAATAGAATGGTGGGAAAATATAAACAATGAATGAGGAGTCAGTAAAGACATGGGGAAACATGAAATGAGGACAATGCAAAGAAAGGGAGCTATGGGAGGAAGGAGGCGTGTGTACTTTCATAGCATAGAGACAAGCAGACAAATGGAAGGGAAAGACATAACATAGTGGGAGTTTAGGAAGACAACCAGTATTGAAGACTGTACAGGAATTAATGCATACATTTGGATTAAAGCAAAATGAATGGTGGCTATACACCAGACTGAAAAGAAATGGATGGAAATAGGAAGGAAGGAGAAACACAAGAAAAGAAAAGTAAGGTGGGAAGGGAAATGAGCCAACCCTGGATAAATGGGAGAAGCATGGGACGGGCAAAAGCAGAATGATTTATACATGCCTGAAGGGGAAAGTGGAGGCACAATGAAATAGCTATGGAAAGGAAGAGGGGTGGCAGACGGGCAAAGACGACTGGTGAAAATTGCTCAAAATAACATCAGAGATGCATAAAATGCATTGATTGGAAGATCAGAAGTTAAGACTGCTGCACAGATGCTATCTCACACTAAAAGGCTTATATAAGGAGGAAAGGAAAGTGACTAAAGATGCTAACAGATGGATGACAGAAGAAGTATGCATGAAACATATGTTCGGGGAGTGTTCCTGGGCACAAAAGATCTGGACAGAGGCTCTGGAGTCCTAGCATCTATAGCAGAAATTCTCCCTGACCCATGCAATGCTATCTTCTCCCTTGCCTTTTTCCAAGTTGTCTGTCAGTCCATTTCTGGTGGGAAATTTGAATGTATTTATTTGTGTTTGTTCCTGCAGCTTCCAATGGCCATAGCTTCTGTAAAAAAGCTTATCACACGTAATAATGTAAATGGTCATGCTACTCCATCTTTGTAGGTCTCATGTCCGTTTCTTTTCCATACTACAGATGCAGGGGTAGTTGGTCCATGTAGTAATTTACTGGGCTTTCAGTGTCCCCAAAAAGCCAGCTATCCCTTTCCTTAATTTGTGCAGTGATTCAGAATAATGTTCCACCAGTTTTACAAACATGCCATCAACTGGAATCCATTTAATTGTTCTGACTTGTCTCATGACTTCTTGAAGTTTATAGCTGTGCTGACATGCTAATATGTGTCTCAGCTACCTACCTCTTGCACCTCCAAGCCTACCAACTCTGTGGATTCTTTCTATTATTGGTTCTTGTAGTCAGGGCAAGTGAAATCTTGTTAACAGCGATTCCAGTGGCATTCTTTTGAGTTCTGTTTCCAGGCGTTGTTTTAATATTCTCCTTATCCTTATGTTATTTCTTCTGGCCCTGTTTTCTAGGTCATCCAGTTTTTCTGTCTGCCGTTGTTAGCTTTTTTTTCTGTTTCTGTTATCCTTCAACTGTGTTTCTGCATCTCTGACCTGAGCACCAGACCAGACTTGGGGACCAAGGATAGACCCTTCTGGTACACTGGTGGTGACTAGGTGGTAAGAAGAGAGCATGGAGTGCCATTTTACTGACTGATGCCTATTGGACAGGTAGCTTTTGAACCACAGAAGGGTGGGCTGAGACAGAGATCTAGTGAGGACATTTGAAGCAGAGGTTTGCTGTGCCAAACTGTGTTGAAGGCTTTAGACAAGTCTAGAAATAAGGAAGAAGCTAGTTTTCACTTATCTCTAGCTTGGAAAGAATGGAAGCCATGTTGTGTAGGGGATAGGAGTTTTTTCCTGCAGGTGATCATCTAGCAATTGTTTTTGAATATATTTTTCAAGTGTCTTGGCAAGGGGAGATACAGTTGCGATAGGTCTAAAGGTATTAATGTCTGTTGGATCTCCTTTGTGAAGAGGGATACTGTGTGACTTTTTACAGAGAGAGGGAACGTGGGATTCCTGGATCAACGTATTTATAAGGATTGAGGCAGTTGGCTGCTATTTTTAGGTACTCACTCAGAAGGTCATCAGCTGAAGAACAGCATGGTTTAAGTTTGTTTAAGAGTAGTTTTATATATGATATGGGCACAGGTTTAAAGGTGAAAGTGGATGTGGTGATATGTGGCTGTTGGGCAGGGCTGGGATTAGATGTTGAAAAGTCTGTTTAGAAATGCTGTGCTATCTATAAAATAAGAGTTGAACTATATTGCAGTTTCAAGTGATGAGTTACTGGGGGAAGGGTTTCGGTTAAATTTTGGCCTGGATGTAAGATTTCTTTAAAGGATGTCCACAAATTCTCAGGGGTGTGTTTAGTATTATTCCAAAAGTAATTATAGAATAGTTTTTTGCTTACATTTATTTGCCTTTTAGTACAATTGCAAAGCATTCTGAAGTTTTCAAGATATTGCCATTCCTTCCATGCTTTTTCTCTATCTTGCATCAGCATTCTACTCTTTTTGGATAGCCAAACTGCATTATGAGTTTTTGGTTTCTTTCTTCTAGGAGGTACAAGGCTATTTAGGATATTTAGAAAAGTTGTATTGAATTCATTTACAGCATCGTCTAAGGGGAGGATGATTTTTAGGAAGTTCCAGTTAATAGATGATAGTGTAGTAATGAACATTTCTGGGTTAAACTTGGAAAGGTTGTGTTTTATTTTATACATATGTTGTTTAACTGGATTTGTGAGATGTCTGGTCATATAGATTGGGAGATGATCACTGAGAGAATCTGACATTGTATCTCTGGTGGAGTATTTGCTAGGGTCAGATACTAGGATCCAGTCTAATAGGGAATTTGATGTCTTGCTGTAATGTGTGGGTCTATTAATTAGTTGTTTGAAACCATATAAGTTTGTGTTAGATGTAAGAGAGTTTATATCCAACCAACTGACATTCAAATTATCTAGTAGTATTTTTTTTTTTGTGGAAATGTTATAGATATCCATTGTAGGATATCTTCTAGCATAACAGTATTGTCTCCAGGAGGGATGTAAAGGACAGTAATACATATTTGTTTATAATTGTTTGTTTTGAGGAAAGCAATAAGAAGCTCTGCTGAACTGAATTTTGGTATGGCAAGGGGAAATACTTTAGGTGTTCAGAAATATTAAAGCAATACCGCCATCTTAAATCCAAGAAAGAATGCAGTTTTCTGACATTCTGGACAAGAAGCACATAAATGTTCGATTTTTTTCATTTTACCTGGATAACATTCTTACCTTAATTGTGTCCATCCTCAGGAGACTTCCTAACCCATGACTATGGGCTGACTTCATTACTAGTGTCCTGTGGGGTTCTGGAAGTGTTAACAGATACATAATTTCTTCCCTTTCTCTTCTTACTCTATATAAAATATCACCATTTAATTCAACATATGGGTAAGAAGTATTGGTAACATTTTCTTCACTGTCTTCTTCTATAGCCTTAGTTATAGTCTCTCTTGCTCTATTCAAAGTATTATCTTCACTTTATGAATTTTTTTAAAAGTACATGTGGCTTACATGTAAGTCCACTAATTCAGGGCTACTTCAATAGCCTATCTTGAGGTGGAAGACATAGCTTCCTGTCCTAAAAATTAGACTGGCACTTGTTTTATGTCTTCCCTATCAAATAATAGATTTGGACTTAAGTCTTCTTCAGCTTTATCTTTCTTTTGTCTGGACATGCCTCTTCAGAGGTCCTTTTTACATTAAAGTTCTGATCCCATATTACAGAAATGTGTCTGGAATTCTGTATTTTCATATCCACCTCACTTTTAGAATTCACTACCATTGCTTTGTTTTGTGGGTCCTCACTTAAGTGGTCTTCACCATTGCTTTGTTTTGTGGGTCCTCACTTAAGTGGTCTTCATCTTCTATTTTTTTCCTGTCTTTTTCTGTACTAATATGCTTTGTAGGTCTCTATCCAGACTTCTGCATTGTGCTATTTATTTTTACACCACAGTTTTCTGTTGACCTTCAGTTCCTATACTTGCCTGTCTTACAGTATTGGGTTCATACTGTTCCATTGTAGGGCTATATTTATGTTTGTACAGGAATTTTTTTGCCATCTAATAGCCACATTCCACTCCTTTTTGTAGCATCTGTGTTAATTCCCCTCATTGCTCTCAACTTCCATCTCCAAAATGAGGAACACTCGCCTTCATAATGTGGAACAAATGGGCAAAATGTAGAACACATGCTAATGGGTTACTAACAACTTCAACTAGGAAGGTCATAGGATGGTTTGATTCTGGATTTCTAGAGATCTGTAAAAGACTGTTAATGTCCTGCTCTCGCCACATTTTTATACTGGGTGGATACATCAAGCTGTTGCTTTATTTCTTTTTTATGAGGTAGGTCAGCTTTTTCCCCTGTGGTTTTAGATGCTCATTCTTCCTACATCAAGCATAATGCCTACCATAGGGAAATATTTTTTATTATAACATCATAAGCAGAGTCACAATCCATAGCTATAGGATGTAAAAGTTCTTGGAGAACTGTTTGGATTTCTACATCTGTGAGACCTATTCCTTTTATCACTCTGGAGATGTATCATCTCCACCTTTGTTTGCTCTTAATGTTATACCTTCAAATACAGACCCACCCCCCAGGCAAGGATAATTTGCTTCCAGAATCCAGCAAATATTAATCTTCACTCCCTTCTGAAATTATAGTACAGTTTACTAACTGCTCTTTGTAACACAATGACATAATGCTGACCCAATAATCCTAGCTTCAATTTTGTCATGCTTATTGGAACAGACAGTTTAATTTGTAGTATGCATATCAGTTTTCACATCTTTATTACAGGCATTTTCATCAATAGTAAATGTGAACAAGTACTGTTTCATTCATTATACCTCCATGCTCTCCCTTCTTCACTTACTTTCTTACTTCTATCAAATTCTCTTCCCTGATTTTCTCTCTAAATATACCATAAACCTGTTTTTCCCTCACTCCATATTGCAATTCCTGTTTGTATTAGAATAACTTACCTTTAATTTCTCTACAAACTGTCTGAAAAATTTCTAAATATTAAATTATTGTCATATAATTTGCATCAATTCTTAACCAATATTTTTATATTATGTCAAATTTGTATAATTATGTAAATTGCAATTTTTTTTGTTTTATTTTTGAAGATTGTAAAATTATTGTTCTTAAAATGTTTTGTATAATTTGGAGCTTTTCTCCCTGGGCATCCACTAAAAATGGGCTTCTACCTATTTGGACATTTCTGGTAATCAAATGTCAATAAATAAATGGTTTACAATCTAAATTTTGAAGCCATTATGTGAACTCTGATTGCCGAAAGGCAGTTTTTAAAGTTATCCTAATGGCTATTCAAAATATGTCGAACCCGCAAAAGCGAATGCTAGTGTACATTTGCTGCTGTGAGATCGACATTTTGATTGGAGATCGTACTACAGTGGGTTTCGGGAACTTTGCCCTTTTCTTCACTATAATGCGATCTTGAAGTTGTAACATATAATTAGCAGGGGGTATGGGGGGTACAAAACATGTGTAGACAATCACTGGAAATCAAAGTAAGTTGCAGAAATATCCACAAAAAAAAATATAAAATACACAGGAACAGGTGAGAGGTACAGTACAGGAAAACTGTGCAAACTTAAAATAGAAAACAAGTACAGAACCAACACAGCTGGGCAAAAACCTCTATTTATTTAACAAAGTAAAAAGTAATAAAAGTGAGTACTTTCATGATAGCACTGTCACTTCTTCAGACTAAAAAAAAAAAAAGTAAAAAGACATGAGTTTAAAAAGAAAGCAAAACCAGTCAGCTGACATATGCAAATCTCATGAATTAACTAAAAGGTGCACACACAAACAATGCAGCAGTTGTTATAAATACAAAAAAACAGCACAAATAAAATCTAAGTTTAAAAACAACATTGATGCCAAAATCTATTATAAAAGTACAGTCTGAGCAAATTGCTATGTTCATTGTGGAGTCTCTATTAAAATCTAGCAATGGTTATCAGTGCATACTATTAATAATGGACTAGGAAACAAAATTTCCAGAAGGTTTACTGACTGACACAAGGGTAATGGTAAGGCTATTGCTAAGGAATTGTATTGTTATTCTCTAGAATGAGAATCTCTAAAGTGATATTTACTGACAAAGGCATACACTATGATTCAAGAGTACTGCATTAGCTTTGACAATAATTTAATATGTCAGTGTAACATCCACAGGCTGATGGTTTAGTAAGGAGATTAACAAAACACCGAAGTTCATATTGAGTGAAGTCATTGCTTCAGCTGGTAAGAACTGGGATCAATTATTGCCCTGTCTGCTGTTCACAATAAGAGAGGTACCACCAGTTTCAAGTGGGTTCAACCCATTTGATATGTTGCATGTCAGGCATCCCAGATGTCAGATTGATATTGCCAAACAGAGTCAGGAAGAAAATATATCATTGTTAAAAGAAAAACACTTATTTCTCCAACATTCACCAGAAGAAACACAATGATTTCGATAAGCAAATAAAAGCTTTATTTACATGCATGGAGACCTGCCACATTGATGGTGGAATGTCAGCAGTCTAACTTCTATACAAACTGCAGGGTTTTTATAGCCCCTTCTGCACGTACACACACATACTCAACAAGATGTTTATCAGACACTGAGTTTCAGTTAAGACAGAAATATGCAAGGGTCAGTTTCAGTTAAGACAGAAATATGCAAGGGTCATAAGATAATTACAAGTTCTGTTCTTTCTCGGACTGCAGGTTAACATCTGCACATTCTTTCATGGTCAGCCTGTTTAAGCAGGTCAAACAGTTCTTTAGAAATTCTTTCTTTGCACACAAGATAGTTTAACCCTTATTATGCCTGATACAAAGTAGTTGTTCATACAGAATTTTATTACATTTCCCCCCTAACAACACTTTTTATCAGCAAAATATTTCACTACACATCCTGGTCATACAACTTTTCATTTGATTTGTATCCTTTGTACCCAAAATAGTAAGCTTTTGTCATATTGGCAGTTATTACATTAGACATCAACATTCGGATGCATGGGATACAACAGCAACCTAAAAACAAGAATATAATGGCACCAACGCATACAGCAATTAAAATGTTCATAAAAACACTTCCCCAACTTCCAAACCAGTTCTGGAAGAATTCAGTCAATGGATTTTGTCCTGGTTTTGTCAGTTCAGATACATTCTGAATAATTTCGAGATGACTCTCAATTTTGTGCTGGTTATCTGGGATAAACGAACAGCACTCCTCTTGGATAAGAGCGCAAGTACCTCCTTTCACCGCTAGGGTGAAATCGAGCACCATACAGTTCTGCAACACTACTGTTCTCATTGCCGTCAATTCGTCCGTCACCAATTCTAGCGCAGAAAAAGTTGCATTACTGAGAGTCTCTAACAATTTTGACAATTTTCTGAGTTCCCAGATAGATTTTACTGTCCCATATGCTGGAAGAATACCAGCACCAGAAATAACATCATCACCCAAGTCCATATGTGATAGCCCCTTGCTGCTACTGTGGGCTAAATTGTGATGATAGATCCAGGATGCATCAATGTTACCTATGGGATTAACAGGCTTATTAATAGCACGTACATTTCGTATTTTACCTTGGGGTAGTGCATATACATGTCTTATTGCTGGTACCAAATATCCCAAGAAACAGCTACCTGACCAATTACCAGGTAGCCACTTATAAGCTTTTCTGCCGCATATAAAATAACAGTTTTCCACCTTAGTAGTTACATTGCTGTGTACATAATCTTGTTCAGAATGAAATACCTTTTTATCAATTATTATTAATTGCTTATAAAGAGCAGAATCATTTCTTACCTCTTCATATGTTCTTTGCATGAGTTCAGAAAATGAATTATAAGTGGTGTGACAGTAGGTGGAGTCATTATTACATTTATAAGGAACTGTTATATTACAAAAACTCCATCCTACTTTAACTTTACCAAATTTCTGAAAGCACACAGTTCCATTTCGTCGACCGAACAGCTGCAAGGCTATTCTATCTTTTGAAGTGACATTAGAAGTTTCATATATTAGATTTGTCCAGGTTTCATTTGCCCCCAAAGGGACCGTACTTAACATTAGTCCTCCATGGACAGTAGGTATGGTAGTATATACTCAACAATTCGACACATTAAGAGATGATGCATAAGCATATTTAATAGCTTGATATGTGTCAAAAGATGGATGCCAGGTCGTGCTCCTCTTAGTTCGACTACCAGTATCTGAAAATAAAAAGGGCCAAAAGAAAAACATAGAAACCACAATGATTGTTAACAAAATTACTGTAAAGTATTTCTGTGGGAAAGGTTGCTCTCGTGTATTATCATCGTCTCTTTGTCTTCTTTCAGGTACGAAATACTCCATTTCTTCACTCGAAGAAAACTAAAATGGATACACAACTACACAAAAATATTAAAACTAAAAATTATACTCAAAAATAATTAAATACCACCCCCCTTTGTCACTTCTTATGGTTCCTCAGGGGGACCTAAATTTTTGTCCAGCTCAAACTGTTTTACCAGTTTACAATGTGTTAAGTGGATCCACGATGTTCATTCTTTTATTCGAACCGCAGTAGGAGTCAAAATCAGCACTTGATATGGACCTTCCCACTTTGGTGAAGCCCAGTTTTTTCTCTTGATTATCTTGATCCAGACCCAATCTCCGGGCTTAACTTCGAGAATTCTGCTCTTCTGTTGACCTGAAAAGCAATTATTTGTTAGAGGCGTTTTAGTTTTTGTCAGCAATTTTCTCATGTAATCTGCTAACTCCTCACCCCCTTCACATTCCGCAGGCAATATCCCTTGCCATTGCGGGACGTAATAGGGGCAGCCAAAAAGGAGTTCAAATGGCGTAATACCTTTGGAGGTAGGTGTGGTCCGCATGGAGAGGAGTGCCAAAGGTAAGCAGGTAATCCAAGACTGATGTGTCTCGGCCATGAATTTTCGTAACTTACTTTTGAGAATACCATTATGACGTTTAACCAACCCCGGCTGACTGCGGATGGTAAGCACAATGGTGTTTAAGGTCAATTTTGAAAACAACAGCCAATTTCTGAATAACTTGATTAACAAAATGAGTGCTATTATCAGAATAGATGCGTACTGGAATTCCAAAATGTGGAATAATATCATTCGTTAGAATTTTTGCCACCGTTGAAGCATCCGGATGAATGACGGGAAATGATTCAACCCATTTAGAAAACGCATATAAAAACAAAAATACAGAAAGGTAGCAGTCTGGTGATACAAATCCACGAAATATAAAGAGATTTTAACGCAGAATTAGTTTAATAAAGTAGCATTTTCGCTGCTAGAAAAATCCGCAGCTTCTTCAGAAAAAAATTAAAACCAAACAGTAAAACTTTTTTTTAAAAAGGTTTAGAGGAAGTGTTAAAATTACATCACTTCCTATTGAGAACCTCATGACCACACGCCCACACGCCCATACAAAAGATACTAAAAGCGCTCCAAAGAATTAAACGGGCGCAAAATTAATTAAATAAAATACCTTTTCCGCTGCTTAAAAAATCTGCAGCTTCTTCACAAAAAACATCGTTAAAACAAGAAACCAAGACTTTTTTTGGAGGATTTAAAGGAAGTGTGCAAAAATACATCACTTCCTATTGAGATCCTAATGGCAACACACTTATGTAAAAACATTACTGGATTAGCTCCTAGGGTGAAAATGTGAAAGAAGTGACTAAGTATAATAAAACATAAACCCGTATAGAATAACAGGTTTGAGACAGAGGATGAAGAAGAAATATGAAAAATAAAAAGTGAGGCAAGGTACGAAAAAATAAAGGAAGGATGAAAGTGCAGACGGAAAAAAGTGTTGTGAGGGGAGGAAGGGAGAGAGGAGGAGAGGAGGGGAGGGAGAGGAGAGGGGGGGAGGGAGAGGAGGAGGAGGGAGGGAAGGAAGGGATGTCTGAAAAGGAGAAGGATGGAAGGGAGGAAGGGAGGGAGGGGAGGGGGAGGAGGGAGGGGGAGGGAAAGGAAGGGAGGGGTGTGTGGGGGGTGTGAGGGAGGTGGGAAAAAAGGGGGAAGGGGGAAGCAGGGAAAAAAGAAAAAGCAGAGGAATCAATAAATTTATCTAGTGTAACTCCTCAGTTTGAGAACTGCTGAGATATTGCAGTTCTCATTCAACCCTGGATTATTAAATGCATTGAGTGTTATTTGCCATTGCAGTTCTTTTAATTCTAGTAAACATGGGGTAGGGCCTCCCCTAATGCTGTTGGGTAAATGGTCAATGCCCATGAAGGAAAATTTATGGCCAAGGTTACTTTCTGTATGTTTGGCCAGTGCATTGTCCAGTTTATGATTCTTCATAGCGTAAATATGCTGGTAAATACGCTGCTTCAATTTCCTGTCAGTCTTGCCAATGTAGAATGCAGGACAGCATTCACATTGGGCTAGATAAATGACAGACCGGGTGTCACAGTTGATTCTGTGTTTAATTAAGTATTTCCTCCTGTTGACTTGAAATGAACTTCCAGCTTTGATCACATTGCAGTAATTGCAGGCCCCACAAGTGAAGCATCCCTTGTTCCTAGTAAAGTCCATATTCGAGGGGTTGCTTTGTAACAGCTCCTTAAGGTTTTTACCTCTTCTGAAAACAAACTTTGGGACTGCACCCAGTTTTTCAGATAGGTATAGGTCGCTGTTGATGAAATACCAGTTTTTCCAAATGATGTCAGTAACTTTCTTGGAGTCATTATTAAACGTAGTTATGAAACTGGTAGCAAAGTTACTTTTGTCTTGGGGAGTAGCGGTAGTGGAAACAGAACAGTCTGCATCAATGGGAGAGATAGAAAAAATTACACTCGAGATTCCAGGTGCATTATTGGCCAAGTTAGTCTTGAATTCATCTAGTAGGGGTTTAAAGTGACCTGTTGCTCTCTTACTCTCAATTTCAAGAATAGTATCGTCCAGGAGTGGCTCAGGATATCCTCTGCTGGAAAATTGGTTCTTAAGAAATTTAACCTCATTTTGAAATGATTCGGGTGTGTTACACATCCGTGCAGCCCGTACTAGCTGGCCTTTTACTATTCCACGTTTTTGCTTGTAAGGATGTAGACTGGTGAAGTGGAGCATTGAGTTACAGTAGGTCGCTTTCCGAAACACTGAGTATCTTTCCCCTATTCGGTCTTTTTTAATTTCCACATCAAGATAGTCAATAACTTCAGTGGAAAAATGATAAGTAAATTTCAAAAATGGAGTTGTTTGGTTCATGTGTTCAACAAGGGTAGTAGCCTCGTGGGAATCTCCATTGAAGAGGATAAAGATGTCATCTAGGTAGCGTGTATATAATCGAATCTGATTCTTGAATGTAGTATCAGAAAAGAGAAATTTACTTTCCCAATAAAACATGAACAGGTTAGCCACGCTAGCACCACAAGGAGATCCCATTGCCACCCCTTGTTTCTGAAGGTATATCTGGTTGTTAAACATGAAGAAATTGGAACTTAGAACAAGGTCCAGTAACTCAGTGACAATTCTAATTTCATTGGAAGTAGCCTTCAGTTCAAGTAATTTCAGTTCTAACCATTCTACAGCTTCTTGATGTGGAATTGAAGTGTATAGATCCACAACGTTGATGGTTAAAAAGTTGTTGCAATCCTCAAAATTCATACTATTGATGTTACTTAAAAAAGACCAAGAGTCTTTGCAGATAGTAGGAATTTCTTTGATGTATTTTGACAATATTTTGTCGATTAACTTGGCTGATGGGTATGTCATAGACAACCTACCGTCCACCAAGGCCCTCATGGGAGGATTTACAAGGTTTTTGTGTATTTTGGGAATTCCGAACATGACAGGCACTTTGGGGAAGGTGATGTCTAAATAGCTATAAAGGTCCAGGTCAATGATTCCTGAGAGGAAAAGGTCTCTCAAGTAACCTCTCATCCTTTTATATGCCAAGTTCATTTCATTAAGAGAGGAAACAGAGTATGCAGACGAATCCAAAACAATGAGCATCTTCTCTATATACATATTGTTTTCAAAAACTACTAGGCCTCCTCCTTTATCAGGCTTAATTAAGCGAATAGGTAAAGTTTTCAAGTCCGAGAGGGCCATTCTCTGGTCTTTGGAAACGTTTGATCTGTGAGGATGGTTAAGGGAACCACCTTGGCTGCTCAAATGCCTCAAATCAATTTCACAAATAGATTCGAAAGTACGTAACCCTGTGTGTAACGGTGGATTAAAGATGCTCGAAAGTTTTAAAGTAGAAGAGTTAACATGGTCATTGTTATTAAAAAGCAGATTCAGGTTCAATTTTCTCACAAAACATTTCAGGTCAATGATGGTTTGAGTTAAGTTAAAAGACATACTTGGGACAAAGGTGTTCCCTCTGGCCAATAATTCAATAATCTCTGGTTGTAAATCAATTTGGGAAAAGTTGTAGATTTTGAAATCCCCCTTGAGATTAGTAAGAATTAGTGGGCCAGTTTCATGTTCAATAGATAGGTCTTCTGTTCCCGTCAAGTCAGGATTTAATATGTCCCTCAGTTGTTGCGTGACCTGTTCCTGGTCTGGTAGGTCCGAGCTGGGAGATGTCCTAAAAAACGGTTATCTCCGTTGTCTAAGTTATTGTTGTTATTCCTTTGAAAATCTGCTCTGTCATTACCATTGTTTTTGTTTCTATTTCTGTTGTTGTTTCCTTTAATTCTATTACTTCTACGGGGTTCACTTTGATGAAGTGTCCCAGTATCTGCATGGTTACCGACGTTCCCATCTCCATTGCTGTCATTACTGTCCTCATTGTCGGTTGGTGTTTCTGACCCGGTATTAACTTCTCGGACTAATGGTTGTTGTAATTTGGGATAGGCTTTACGCTGCTGGTATGCTGTTCTATCCCTAGATAGTTTCTTGATTTTGTTTTGTTTTAATCATTAAACCATCGATACTGTTGAATATGCGGTTGTAATCAAAGTTGTATCTCAAAAAGTCAGTGTCAATTTTGATTAAGTCATCCAGAAAGTTGATTTCTTCAGTAACTTTCTGGATATTCAAAGTGTAATGCTTGACCAGAAGTTCTAGAAGCTGTAACCCTTGTACTTCAAAAAGGCCCAAAAGGTCGTTGTGAAAACCCTCAGACCCTTGTATTAAACCCGAAGGTGAAAAAGTAGAACGTAAGCCCTTAGGAATGATGTGTTCTTTGATGCACTGTTGGAAGTAAGAAACTTCAAGTTGGAGTTTCTTAGGCTTCAGAAGTTTGTTGTCCAATTTCTTTAAATTATCAGTGATGGAATTAATTGTTGAAGCATTATCAAGTGCCCCAGTAGCCGGTAGTTCCAGATTAGGCGCTCCAGTGAAGGAAAAAGCGTCCAAGTTAGAAATCCATTCGGACATTACAGGAACTCCTATAAGCCTCTGGTTGCTGAGATTCTGCTGTGGTATAGAATTCGAGTTTATCCTGGCCCTGACAATTTCAGGATTATTCATTAGTGCGCTGCCAGTCCCTTCATTACAAGATCCACTAGCAGCGGGGGGTTGTCCATTAGGAATAGAATTTCCCAAGCTGGTCGCTCGAGAGAAAAAGCCGTTGTTATCCAAGTGAGCATCATTACTACGGAGCCCTATTCCAGAAATTTGAGGGGGCCGTAGATTGTTGTTACTCTCAATAGCGTCCATGCATGCATACATGAGGTCAAGTCTCTGTGTCAAAGCCGCTAATAAAGAAGCGACATCTAAGTCCTTACCAGGACTTTTGTTTGAAGTGCCAAACAAAATCGGAGTATCAGGACTGCTACACCCTTCTGATGCCATACGTAAAACAAACAAGTACTAGAAAAGCGAAAAACAAACAAATATAAAAACAAAAATACAGAAAGGTAGCAGTCTGGTGATACAAATCCACGAAATATAAAGAGATTTTAACGCAGAATTAGTTTAATAAAGTAGCGTTTTCGCTGCTAGAAAAATCTGCAGCTTCTTCAGAAAAAACTTAAAACCAAACAGTAAAACTTTTTTTTAAAAAGGTTTAGAGGAAGTGTTAAAATTACATCACTTCCTATTGAGAACCTCATGACCACACGCCCATACAAAAGATACTAAAAGCGCTCCAAAGAATTAAACGGGCGCAAAATTAATTAAATAAAATACCTTTTCCGCTGCTTAAGAAAACGCATCAATGATAACTAATACAAACTTTTTCTGCTGTGCAGGGGTAAGTTCAATGAAATCCATACAGATGGTATGAAAGGGATAGGGTGGAACTGGGAAGGTTGCCGGTGCAACACATATACCACCCTGCCCATGAAAACGAGCACAGACAAGACAAGACAGACAAAAACATTTTGCATATGCTACAAATCCTTTACTCCAAAATACTTGTTGCACTACCTGAACCATAGCTGCTGGACCGTTGTGAGATGGCCCATGAGTAATGAGGGAGGCATAACGAAATAAATTCATTGGTAAAACGTATTTACAATTTGGTCCCAAATAAACCCCCTGCTCATGTGTCACCCCATATTTCATCCATTTTTGCTTTTCCTGTTTAGTGCTTAATTCTTGCATGACCCGTAAGGTGTGTAGATTAAGATTATCTGAAGGTTGCAGGTCTGTTTCAAGTGCAAAAGCGGATGTTAAAGCAATTTCCTTAGCGGTCTTATCAGCTAGGGCGTTTCCCAGTTCTACCGGATCTTTAGCATTAGTGTGGGCCGCGCATTTACAAATCACTAGTCTACTAGGTAGTTGGATAGCCTGTAAAAGATCCAAGATGAGGGTTTTATGCATGATTTCTTTCCCCGAAGCAGTAACCATTCCCCTGTTTTTCCATTGCTGGGCAAAGACATGCACCGTATTAAAAGCTTACTGGCTATCTGTATAGATAGTGGCTGCTTTACCTTCCGACAATGCGCATGCCCTGGTCAAAGCAATTAATTCCGCTGCTTGTGTGGACAAGTTCCTGGGGAGAGGATTAGCTTCTATAATGTGTGTACCAGTTGTCACCACATAACCAACTTGTGTGTTACCTATCTCATTTTTACGGGCCGACCCATCTATAAATAAGGTCCAGTCAGTGTTTAGTAAGGGTTGATCTTTAAGGTCAGGTCTAGGTAAAACATTCGCATAAATCATGTCCAGGCACACATGTGGAGTTCCATCAGCTGGTGTGGGAGGAGAATAGGGTTTAGGGTAGTACATCGTTCTATAGTCATATGAGGTTGAGACAACAAAATAGTCATACATGATAAGTGTCTGCTTGGAGATAGAAAAGTTAACTTATCCTGCAGCAGAATCACTGCTACCGAATGCGGTACTCACAAGGTTAGTGGATGAAATAAAATAAGTGCCGCCGAAGCTTGAATGGCCAATGCCGCCGCCACCACTGCCTGCACGCAGTGTGGTAATGATCACGCGACAGTGTCCAATTTACTTGATTAAAAAGCCAGGGGTCTGAGTTTGTCCCCATGCGACTGTAACAGGACAGATGTCATGTATCCGCCTTTATAGTCCACCATTTGAATAAAAGGTTTGGAGTAGTCAGGGAAACCTAGAACTGCTGAACTTGCTATCAATTGTTTGATCTGAGTAAACGCTTGAATGGACCTATCCGTCCAAGAAATGGGATCATTTGCCGCCATTGGGAGTGCAAAGATCAGATCCGATAAAGGACCTACTTCCTCAGCATAGTTAGGTATCCAACTACGGCAAAAGTTAGTAATCCCCAAAAATGACATAATTTCCTTTTTTGTGAGGGGCATAGGTGCCTGGAAAATAGCTTCCTTTCTAGTACCATCAAGTTGCCTGCCTTGGTTAGATATTAAATAACCCAAATAGTGTACCTCTAGTTTACAAAATTGTAATTTAAACTTATTTACCTTGTGTCCTTCTTCTGCTAAAAAATGTAGAAGCCGCAGGGAGTCTGTTTTACAGGCAGATTCTGTAGGGGCAGCCAGCAGGATGTCGTCTATGTACAGCAATAGATGGCTTCCATGCTTCGGTGAAAATTGAGCCAGGTTCGCTTACATTTCTTGAGAAAATACAGTAGGACTTTCACAGTAACCTTGAGGTAATCGTGTGTATGTGTAACGTTTGCCCATAAATGTAAAGGCGAACCAAAACCTGCTATCCTCATGTAATGGGATAGAGAAAAAATAAATTACTGATATCAATAACTGTAAAATATTGGTCTGTGGGAAGGATATCATTCAGTAGGACAGACAGATCCGGAACTACCGGGGCCCTTGGTACTATGGCTGCATTAACAGCCTGTAAATCCTGTACCATCCTCCAGGTTCCGTCTGGCTTCCTTGCTGGAAACAAAGGCGTATTACATGGTGAATCTGCACACGGGATCAAGACCTCTGCCCATAGTAATGCTTCAATTATCGGAGAAATTCCTCCTTCTGCTATTTTGCTCAATGGGTACTGCCGTTTGTGCGGTCTATAATCAGATTTAGGTGTGATTTTGACCGCACCTGCTGTTTTCATTAATCCTATATCATGCTGCCCAGTCGACCATAAAGACTGTGGTATAGTCCACAAATCATTTTCTTCTTGCGGACGCAGAATGAAAAGTCAGCTGGGCAATGCCCTATCTTCCCTCAAATGTACTGTAGGTGTAGCGTGCGTAACCCAATTCAACTTTTGTACCTGAACCCCCCTGCTTTGTAACTGTTCTTCCAACAAGGTACTCCATTCCGTTACCTTTTTACCTACAGAGACCCAAGCCTGTTCTTCCTCTTTCGTTACAGATACATGCGGTGTAAGATTACTCCTAAAAAGTGCCAGCATATCTTTCGTGAGACTGCATGTGGCTGCAGAGTTTCCTAATTTATCCCAGTACAGCTGCTTTAAAACAATCTTTGTGATTTTATATTTAAAAAACAGTGTTTCATATGCCGTATCAGGACCTATCAATTTCCTATAGTACATTGTTCAGTGCAACTGTTCTGTCTTCACTGGTGGTTGATGACCATACTTAATTAAAGCCAAATTTAGTAAGTCATTTGTTACGCTTTGAGGACCTGTAGAGACCAAATCATTACTGTACCAGTAATGTAAATCTCCCTGTCCTTCTTGCAAAAATGCAGCTTCAAGTTGTCCTCGCTTGGCCTGTATACCATGAGCTGTGGGGACTGCTGCTATACCAAAAACATGCATTAGGTCCCTTCCTAACAAATTAACAGGGCAAATATGTGAAATAATTACACGAAACCTAATGGTCTGGTTTGTTTGTGGGTCTGTGAACCACAGCGGTCGAGACAGCGGTTCTTTATAAATCCGTCCATTTGCCGCTTTTACTAATACATAATCACTCGTGGCTGCATCAGATGGCACAGCAGTATGTTTTAGCAAGGTCCTAGTTGCTCCCGAATCACACAAGAGTTCTACTTCTTGTCCTTCAACCTGCAAACTAATCACAGGTTGCACCTCCAGTTGCATAGTTGACGCTAATGCTGTCAAGTTGACAACTTGATATTCTCCATCAGCAGAAAAACTGCTTTGCTCATGTTCCCATCCTGCACATTCCCTTTTGGTCTCTTCGTTCTCCTCCTCATAACCTTCCATAATTTCATCCGGTGGCCCCGGCCACTCTTCCTCACCATCATATAGTCATGCTGAGGACTGCGCCGGTGTTTGTGAAGCACCCGATTGTCCCAAGTTACGACAATCTCTTGCAAAATGTCCTTTCTTGCCACACTTAAAACATTCCCCCCTCCTTACCCTTCCCTCGTAATCCTCAGAGTGTCCTACATTTCCTCGCCCCCCTGCCTCTGCCCCTGTTAGGTTGACCTTGCAGCAACATAATCGTGCCATCCGAATTAACCATGAGGGTCTGTGCTTGTTTCTTCTTTTTATCCGCTATATACTTCTCCGCATGCCTAGAATATTCTAACAGTGGTTGTAACTGTGCGGTTCTGTGGTCTATCATATGTTTAGTAATAAAATTACTAATTGGAGATCTACACCCTTTCAAAAAGGAACTCTTTAACTGTTGTTCATATGATAAGTCTGCCCCCTGATTAGTGGGCACTTCTATGCTACTATGGTCATTAAAAATAACAGTTAAACGCTGTAAGTAATGATCTACTTTCTCATCATTGGACTGTACGCATTGATTAATGCGTGTCCAGTCCGCACGTGCCTTCCATTTTTCTGCGACCCGCTCAAGTAACGTTTTAAGTTGCCTCTCAAATTCCGCGGTATCATGACCAATAGGCTCCCCGTCCTCCGTAAGGGGATTCCAATTTCCACAGATAAGGTGCCAGTCAGGACCTAAAATCTGTCGGAGTACCTGTTCACATTCAATACTATTAAGTTTATAACTTATTTTCATACCGTGCATGTCATCGGCGAATTTCTTAATGTTGTCTTTTGGGTGGGGGATTCCTTCTATGGCTTTTCTAATGTCTTCTTTAGTCCATGGGTGGTAAACCAGGATTGTGGGACCCTGTCCGTCCATACCCACCTGTGGATTTGCTACTTGAATCAAAGGGTATTCGCCCTCGCTATCTGGTACCAATTTATCCTTTATTTTCCAGTCATCTCCCCCTACCTTTCAGTTTCGCAGTTCCCTAGAAGTGCCAGGAGTTTTTTGCAGTGTTACGGGCGGTATCAGAGGATAATTGACGGAGGGGACCTTATCTTTTTCAGTTTCCTGATATTGTGGCGGATCAACCGCCCCTCCCCCTCCCGCTCCTTCCACGAGGTAGGGCGGGGCTGAAGGATTACGACGAGTAGGTACGGTGGTTTCGTCATCTTCTTTGTTAACAAAAAACGTGGATTTTGCACTTGAATCATCCTTTGTAGCCATATTTTTACTAAGATATATTTTATTTGCCTCCTCAAGCCATTTTTGTGCCTGTGGAAAACCCACCTTCTTTTGGTCTTTTACTCTACTGCCTGCATCTCTGCGCAGGTCCCTTACCAACCTCTGACATTGGTACTTATCTAATTTTCCTGAAAACTGATACGCCGTCTTCCATTTGTCTAAATATTTTAGATTTTTTGGATGTAATTTAAACATATGTTGTTCATCTTCACTAACTTCAGTTTTTTCTGTTGAACAGCAACTATTTCCTGTTCCCATTTCCCTTATTTAAAAGAGAAAGTATTCCTTTTTCCTGAGATCTCTAGCTATCTTTAGAATTTTTTTTTACTTAAAGATAGTCCTTTTTTAACAAACAATTGTCCCTTATGACTAGTCCCTTCCTTTTTCCCTATCCGTTATTAAAAAAAGGGAAAGCTTACCTTGCTGTGAGTCTTCCGCCCTTTTGTTCGTCACCGTCTCGCGGATTGAATCAAGAGCGACTGGCCTCTACTTACGACAAGATTTCGTCGGAGGTCTTTCACTTGTCAGGGAGTCTGAGATTTGTTCTCCCTTCCTGTACAGGTTTTCAGTCCCTCTTGTGTGATTTGCACCATGAAGAGGTGGCCCCACATTGGGTGCCAGAAAATGTTAAAAGAAAAACACTTATTTCTCCAACATTCACCAGAAGAAACACAGCGATTTCGATAAGCAAATAAAAGCTTTATTTACATGCATGGAGACCTGCCACATCAATGGTGTAATGTCAGCAGTCTAACTTCTATACAAACTGCAGGGGTTTTTATAGCCCCTTCTGCACATACATACACATACTCAACAAGATGTTTATCAGACACTGAGTTTCAGTTAAGACAGAAATATGCAAGGGTCAGTTTCAGTTAAGACAGAAATATGCAACGGTCATAAGATAATTACAAGTTCTGTTCTTTCTCAGACTGCAGGTTAACATCTGCACATTCTTTCATGGTCAGCCTGTTTAAGCAGGTCAAACAGTTCTTTTAGAAATTCTTTCTTTGCACACAAGATAGTTTAACCCTTATTATGCCTGATACAAAGTAGTTGTTCATACAGAATTTTATTACAATCATTCAAAAGCATGCTAGAACATTATGCTATTTTACAAGATAGATGGAAACTGGTTATGTGTATAGAAAAGGAGCACATCCTAAATGGTCAGGAAATGCAACAGTGTCTACCATAAGAATGTCTGACTTGGAGATAGTCACATAGGGTAATCAGGTATACATACCAGTACAATAGCAGTGTGCGACACAGAGAATGTCACACAGGATAACCAGGTATACGTACCAGTACAATAACAGTGCTGACACAGAGAATGTCACACAGGTTAATCAGGTATACGTACCAGTACAGTAACAGTGCCTGACATAGAGAATGTAACATGGGGTAATCAGGTATACATACCAGTACAATAACAATGCCTGACATAGAGAATGTCAGACAGGGAAATCAGGTATGTATACCAGTACAATAGCAGTGCCTGACACAGAGAATGTCACACAAGATAACCAGGTGTACGTACCAGTAAAATAAAAGTGCCTGGCACAGAGAATGCCACACAGGTTAATCAGGTTATACATACCAGTACTGTTAGAGTATGCTCAACAAAATATGAAGGTTATTTATTTATTATTTATTTATTTATTTATTATATTTGTTTACTGGGAAAGTCCACTTGGCCTTGGAGAGCCCATTTTCAGTGGAGGCCTGGGGAGAAAAGCTCCACATACAAATTATACAGAAATTAACTTTCAGTTACATAAATGGCAAGAAGGCTATACTTTACAGAATATACAAAAATTCAATTTAGTTACATGAATGCTTAGAGGGCTAGACAGTAACAATAATGGGCATGGATTTTTAGGTAACACAGTATAATGTACATGCAAGAGTTAGACTGAAATTAAACAGGTAGCTGGGGCAATGGATTGAAGAGTAGAATAGGAGTACAAAAAAGACAGGGATGAAAGGTTCAGGGGAGGTGGGTATAGAAAGAGGGAGTATGTATTAAATTGTTGGGTAGGTATCAGAGGTAGGCACAGCTGAGATGGTTAGAGTGCAGGTTGGCAAGAAGGAGGAGGATGGGAAAAGAGTTGGGGAAAAAAATAGAGGGGTAGAGTAGGGGAGATAGGGTTTAGAGAGAGTTATTTTTGGCATGGTCATAGCCAGCAAGAGGAGATGCATTGTCTAAGAGAGCTTTTAAATAGGGCAGGGCTACTAAGGGAGGTTATTATGGATGGGAGGGAGTTCCAGAGTTTGGAAACAGTATAGGATTAGAGCATTTGACTGGCTGGGAGTTGGGGGTTTGTTGACTTTGAGCAGAGTTTTATTTTCTGATCTAAGGGGTCTATTTGGCTGGTACAAGGTCAGCAGGGAGGAGAAAGATTGGCATGATGTGGGGTTATATATTAGTTTATGTGCAGTAGCTAAGTGTAGGTAATTTAGATAGAGCGGTAGTTCAAGCTAGTTGAGTTGCTGTAAAGTGGAGCAATGGTGAGAAGAGGATCTAGCATTTGTTATGAATTTGGCAACCTTATTATAACATGCATCTAGCTTGATTTTGAGGGATGCGTGAATATTTGTAAGGATAGGGAAACCATATAGCAGGGATGGAAGTAGGAAGGCTGAGGCTGGAGCCTTTTTTGCACTTAGGTTAAGATAACAGTTGTGCCTGTAGAGGGTGCCCAGTTTCTGATGTGTTTTTTTTTTGATATTGTTGAGAACATAGGGGTCAAATGTTAGGTTTTCATCAATGGTGACTCCTAACAGTTTGGTGCTAGAGACGGTTTCAATGATGGTATTATTAAGGGAGCAGATAGAGAATTCTGACCTATTTAGGGGGGGTGTCTTTTTGGGAGTGAATAGAATCAGTTTTGTCTTTTTTGGGTTGAGGGCAAGGTGGTTGTTTGACATCCAGTTTTCAGTGGATGTAAAAGTTTGTTGGGTTAGTAGTTGAAGGTCAGAAGGGGGTTTTGCAGTACAGATGATTGTAGAGTCACCTGCATATTGGATCACAGTGCCATGAGTGAAGGAGTTATGGAAGTCATTTATAAATATGTTGAATAACAAAGGGCCCAGAATGGAACCTTGGGATACACTTGCAGTGATGTTGAGGAAGGGAGAACAGGATTGCTGCCACTTTGTAGATTGATATCTTTCAGGGAGATAGTTTGAGAACCAGTTTAGGGTTGGAGGGGAGACACCTAGGTTGTTGAGTTTGGAGAGCAGAAAGGGGTGAAATATGGTGTCGAAGACTTTTGAAAGGTCAAGAAAAAGAGTAGAGACGATTGGTATCACATGCTCAATTTACAGTATCTAAAAAGGATATAAGATCTGAGTTTGGCCTGGCCTAAAGCCATGTTGGGTTGGGAAAAGAAGTTGGTTATTAACTAAGTGGTTAAGTGGTTGGGTATGCACACATTTTTCTAATATTTTAGCAATGGGAGCGAGGATAGCGATGGGACAGAAATTGGAGATGTCTGAGTTTTTGCCACCTTTATGGAGAGGAAGAATGTATGCTTTCTTCCAGATATTTGGGACATGGGATTCTTGAATGGATCTATTAATAGGTATTCTAATAGGGTAGGTGATGGAGCTTGTGGATATTTTTAGGAATTCAGAGGGTAGGTTGTCAGGAGCATTGGTGCAAGGTTTTAGTTTTTGAAGGAGTTTCAATATGGTGCTTGTGGGAACAGGAGAGAAAGAAAAATTAGGTAAATCTGAGGGTGGCTGGTTAGGTGAACTAGTCTTACTAAGAGGAAAGATGGTATTCAACTTAGCTATGGTTTCAATTAATTATGAGTTAAAGAGAGAGGCTATATCGGAGGGTGTTTTATCAGGGTGTGGGCAAGGATTGGTGTTAGAGCTGGGGTGGATTATGGAATAGATTGCTCCCCAGAATATTTGAGGGTGAAATTTGTGCCGGTTCTGAAGTCTATGGAAATATTTTTTTTTGTCTTTAGTGGCCTCTTTTTTGGCTTGATTATGTAGTTGTTTATATAGTGCAAGGTCAGCTGGGTTAATATGCTTTTGCCATGCTTTGCATGCCTTGTCCCTAACAGACATAATTTGCTTGGTGGATTTGGTAAGCCATATGACATGATTAGTCTTAACTCTTTTTAGTTGGGGAGGGGCTACACTATCTAGGATTTTGAGAAATGTTGAGTTGAAGGATTCTACTGCCTCATTGAGGGGGATGGTTTTAATGGTGCCCAGTTAGTATGCCGTAGAATTTCATTTAGGGTTTATAGTGAGAAGTGGGATAGGTCTCTGGTTTGTTTTAGTTGGTGGTTATTTGTAACTGAGGTTGTTTTACATATAGCAAAGTATGGTAGGTGGTCTCTTATAATTCTGCTACAAGTATGTAACATAAATAAGGTATAAAATAAAACTTACTTAAATGTAGAAATAGAGTTTAGCAATATGCGATTAGTATCCATAGTAAATGACTGTGGCTTGAAAAATAAGGAATTTACTTAATGGAAATGTCTACTACAGAATATGCATGCATTTCACACTGTCAGCAAAAAAGCTGACTTTTTACAGACTTAAAAACAGGATGTATGCCTTTAACATGGTCAGTAAAAGCAAAGATATGAAAAACAGGATGTATGCATTTCACATTGTCAGTAAAAGCAAAGATATGAAAAACAGGATTTTTGCAGCTTCTTTAAAGAATGGACAACAGGACATATCATATGACACTGTTAACTAAGGATGTTTGAATGATCAAGTTAGCATTTGTCCACGAGGTGTTTCCTTAAATGACAATACCATTACAGGATGAAAACATCTTTTTCCGCAAACAGCAGCAAACATGTTCTCATACAAAGTCCAAAATAGAATACCAAGAGAAAAACAGGATTTGAACTGTGTGAATAAAACTGCATATAAGAACTGTAAATCAAATTCTGTTAGAAATAAGTAGGAACACACTTGTTCCGAGGTAATATTGTATCTCTCACATCATCCATACTGTTTGAGAAGTAAAGTAGAACAGTACCTGAAGCTGCAACAGTAGTTTGTGTGATTTGTTATAAAAAGACTTTTATTGGTTACTGTTTTTAAAGTGACAGAGTTTTAGGTGCTGCATCAGTGTACACTCTGCAAGTTTCTGTGAGCAACGGACTGTGAATGCAATTATAGCTAAACTTTGATTTCAGCAAAACCCAGCCAGCAAGACTGAGTGTCTTAAGAAGACTTCGGATCCATCACAGTAGGCAGCACCTTATCATTAATTTTTAAATGACAAGCTAGCCTGCATTCGAACACAGAGGGAGTGGTAAGACCTGCAAGGGGTCACTTCAGTCAAATTGCAGTAATAAACGTTTGCACATATGCGTAAATCCTAAACAGTGGTACTCCAGTTTATGCAGCTTGCAGTAGTAAAGATTCTCAGATGTCTGAATTCAGATTGAGCCTGCAGTCCAGGAAAGTTACAGTACCATTAATTTTTCAAGAAAAGGTGGACATCTACTTACACAGCATCTTGCTGCCTGTTGTGTTTCACCAGCTTCTCGAGTGACTCTGAAAAATTTCCAGCCATCAACAACAACAGCCTGATCACCTGTTTTCTTGCAAACTGGTAAGACGTTTTCCTATGTCACATTTTTAGTATGGATGCTATTAGACAGAATTCAAGCAAGTGTAAGCCAAGCTTTACTCTTCATGTAGCAGAACAACCAGATAAAATCTGGAATAAGTTGCAATGTTGCTATACACAGCACATTAGTAAATGTAAAACCTTATTAGGGCAAGATGACATACAGGCATTATGTAAATGGATTGTAACATTTGATTGGTATTTTCAACAGAAAAATGAAGTATATTATAGTAAATGTTTATTGTGTGATTCATCAGAAACTGCATTTTGTGTGCCATGCCATAAAAAAAATTGCATGATATTGCTAAAAAAATAGACTGTGAAAACAGACCTTTTCATGATAAAGAATTAACTAAGTGTAAAGTGTCTTCATTATATCCAGATGTAAAGCAGTTATGTCCTGTTAGTACAGTAATTTCTGAATTACAACAGCAGTAACATATGCTATTGACAGAATCCTCTGTAGATCTTGTGACACCCTTTGAAAATTATGCACAAGCGTGGAATGATGCCACGACTACACATACAGATGAGGACAGGAACAAGGCTTATGGTACACTGACAGAAGAATTTAATAAATTCTTAAAAGACAAACAGGGTGAGTTTAAAAAGTTCAGGAATGACATCCAAGACCTCTGTCAAAAGTGCATAGGAGCCCTGCAGTCAACAGAGGAATCTAATATCAGATATCATACATCCTTTAAACAATTACAGACAGAAATGACAGACCTTAAACAGCGTTTGAAGGAAAAAGAAGAAGAATTAGATGAATTAAGAGAGACTAACCTACAAAATACTGTCTTGATATCCCAGCTTAAGGAAGAGTTAAAAAATACAAAACCAGTCCAAATTATAGAACAGGGACAGGGAACTACTGCAGATTTGTATACACAGTCTAGGTTATTACAGAGTTTACCACAGTGGAATGATAAAAAGGCATATTTTATAACATGCTTGCATTTGAAGAATGGGTGGCATATACAGCAGGATCTGGTATATGGACAGATGCATTACTTAGATGTTTCTGGATTTTTATACTCAAATGTCTTAAAACTTCCATTCAGTTAAAGCAAGATGCTTCTCAGTTAAACACTAAAGTAGGACATATGACAGCCATTCGAATGGCAGTTACACAAAGGAAGCTGCTCACAGCTAAGCTATTAGATAATTTCAAAATTACTAGTACAGATAATTTAATGGAACAAAGTGAACATTTTAGGATTGCCTTTCAAATCATATATCAAAAATCAGACATAGACACGGGAAAAAGAGAAATACAAAAACAGCTAATACATTGCTTTTTAGAGCAAGTCAAAGGGGTTCCAGGGGATATTAAATGTATCTATGAAGAAAATTCTGATACCCTCACTGATTTGGTACAAAATTAATGAGGGGATGGACTATGACCGATGATGGGACATTATACTCTAACCATATCTTTGCATTTGAAGATAATAGTGAGCCATTTGAGATAAATGGTAAAGTAAAAAACAGGGGAAGGCAATGGTGGTATGACCAGCCTCCAGCAGAAAGAGCTGCATCTGCATCACCAGCTCCTGCCTCTATGTCTATAGCACCAGGATCAGGCACATATAATGAATAAAAGGCACCAACATGCTTCTTTTGTAAAAAAAATAGGACATGTTAAGCAAAACTGTGACCATTGGGGTTGGGAGGGTGGCCTAATGGTTAAGGTGTTTGCCTTACAAACATAAGATGCAGGGTTTGAGTCTCACAAGGGATAACTGGCTAGGCTTAAAATGGCTCGCAAGGGCAGTTAGTTTAGTACTAAATGGGTGGGAGGGTGGCCTAATGGTTAAGGTGTTTGCCTTACAAACACAAGGTGCAGGGTTTGAGTTTCACTAGGGATAATTGGCTAAGCTTAAAATGGCTCGCAAGGGCAGTTAGCTTAGTACTAACCTATGAACCTATGAACCATTGCAAAGCCTGGTGTAAAAAGAAGGAAGAACAGGGGGTGTTTCCAAAAACAGAGGCAAAAAATTTACAAGAAAAGTCAGAAAAGCAGGATTATGTACAAAAACATTACAATATTGGTAAAAATACCTATAAGGGCCATCAGTATACAGGAAAAGGGAAAGTATGCCCTGTAGATTTTCAAGCAGTTTTGCCTGTAAATCTGAAACATATGATATAACAGGCAGAGGGAATAGCCAGGCAACAGTTAAGAAAAGAGATTGAAAAGCCTAAATATGTAGATCACTCAGACACAGAGGAAGATGACAAGCAAAAACATGAGGTATGTCATATTGCATTTGACAATAAAGGGAAGGATGAGTGGATCTCCTTACAATAGGGATGTGCTCCCCTACTCTGGTGTCTTTCCTGACCACTTTTAAAAAGGGTCGAGATGGATGACTACTGATTGATATCTGGGTAGAAGGGTCACTATGGAAGAATGTCTTATTAGACAAAGGAGCAGCAGTATCTGTCATAAACAGACGGTTACCTGTGAATCCTAGAAAAAAGGTTTGCATTTCAGCATTTAATGGCACAGGATGCTACGCACTGAGTAGCCAAAATGTGGACATAACATTTAGCCAAGAGGGACAGACATGGAAGGCTGCATTTTTAATGCATCCATCTTGCTCAAATACCATTATTGGTATGGACATTTAGGGCCTTTGGGCATAGTAATTGATCTACCTATTGGGATCCTGTGGATAGCAGACAAGCAAAAATGAGAGGGAGAGCAAAGTACAGGTTGCTATGCAATCTCTATACCTGAAAAACCTGACAAACCTACAGGATATGTGAATACAGACAGTGAGGATGTGTGGAAGTATTTACAACAGCAATTCCCAAATCTGTGGTCCAAGGGTCCCAGTGATTGTGGGAAACTAGAAAGCCCAGTAGGGGTAGGAAGTGATCAAGACTATATACCACCTTTTCAAAAACAATATCCTATTTCTAGGGAAGCAGAAGAACATATGGAAAAATGTATTGCAGAATGGGAAAAGGAAGAGATTATACAAAAAGGCAACAGTCCTACAAATTCACCAATCTGGCCAGTCAAGAAAAATTATGGTAGTTATTGTCTTGTTATTGATTTATGGAAGGTTAATCAATATACTACTTATAGAGCACATTTGATTCCAGGAGTCCCAGAGCTGGCTGCACATATTAAGCCACAAAGTAAGTGGTTTACAGTAATAGATTTAGCAAATGGCTTTTTTTCAGTACCACTCAGAAAAAAAGATTGGCCAAGATTTGCCTTTACATTTAAAAACCAGCAATATGTCATGACATGATTACCACAAGAATTTCAAAATAGTCCAGTTATTTTTCATGAGACAGTAGGATCCATTCTACAACATTTGGAAAAGGATGATTCAGTGTTACATTATATTGATGACAGTTTTATTCAGGGAGAGACAGTAGAAGAGCATGTATGGCTTCTTAAAAGAGTTTTTCATACTCTACAGCAGGCCGGGTTTAAGGTTAAAAGTGAAAAAATTCAGTTTATGTCACAAGAAGTCAAGTTTCTAGGTACTATTATAAAACCAACAGGAAGGTCTCCTTGCCCTATGCATGTGCAAGGCATTTTACAAATGGAAAAAACACTGACTATAGCAGACCAACACAAATTCATGGGAATCATGAATTACAACAGGGAATTTATAGAGGATTATGCAGCCATGGCTGCTCCTCTATACAAAATGTTACATTACGGGAACAAAAGAACTCCACCTTTTTAAAGTGGGGAGGCATTTTCAAAAATAAAAGTAAAATTAGCACAAGCTACAGAATGAATAGCACCCACACCAAAGTTACAATTTTTACTACAAGCAGCAGCAGGGAAAAATACACTGTCTGTGGTATTACTACAGGAATGGCCACATGGTAGCAACAATAGAATGGAAAAAACATTACGTCCAATCACTTTTGTAGTAGGAAGATGGCACCAGTAGAACTGGGCTACCACCCATGTATACAGCAATTATTAGCCATTTACTGGGGTATTAAACAAACTGAGTACCTAACTGTATTTTCCAGCATTATAGTGCAAACACCACATCAAGCAGTAAAAGCTCTGATAGACAATTTTGAAATGAATAAAATTACAGATGGTATTAGTCAGGCAGTCTTTGCAAAATGGATGGCACTTTTTGGAATAAAAACTGTCACTATACAGACAGGGGACAAATATTATTTGTCCAATTATATGGGATATGAAGGGAAACAGCATAACTGTTTAGAAAAGAATGTCATCTGATGTGCAGTTTTTGTCATCTGATTTTGATCACTTTAAGCCATCCATCTTTGTGGCCGGAGCATGATACTGGGACAAAGGCAGATACTGGACAGGATTTCCCATAGTTCCAGAGAATCTACAACTGGGTTCTCCTGAACAAATCAAGTTATCAGGATGCATGTCAGCTCAAAGAGCTGAACTGGAGGCAGTACTATATGTGCTAAAGTATTACAACCCTGTTAACATTGTTTCAGATAGTGCTTATGTAATAAATTATTTAAGACTGCATATGGAAACCTGGGTAAGGCGAGGATTTGTAGATAGTACAGGTAAACCATTATGGCATGCTGAAGTATTAAAAGGTATATATATAAAGTTATAACAATATCAAATCGACAGGGACAGTACAGCATTTTGAAAGTAAAAGCACATCAAAAGCCAACCAGTGAAACTTATAGGTTAAATGTGTTAGCTGATACTTTGGCAAAACAAGCAGCACAAAATGGAAAAGAACTTCCAGAATATGAGTATGCCATTGCAGAAGTTAGTGTCTTAAAAGAGTTATACGAAGAGTCAATAGAAAAAGACCTTGTAAATATACAAATACAACAGGGCTTAAAAGAAGAAACTGATCAGTGCAAACTAGCAGGTATCCCACCAAAGAGTACTATGTATACACTACTTCCAAGGGGTTACAGTTGCCATATGTACCATTTCAGTTGGCACGCCAGCTGGTCAAGTTAAATCACCAAATACTGGGACATGTAGAAGCTGATAAGCTATGGGCAGTTGTAAAAGAAAACTACTGGAACCCAAATTTAAAAAAGGTCTGCAAGCTAATTGTAGAAGAATGTTTAATCTGTCTGCAGGTAAATGCTAAAAGCAAAAGGCCTCAGTTACATCGGGTGTAGCCAGCAGATGGGCCATGGTATGCAGTTCAAATAGATTATGCAGGTACTTTGCCAACAGCAAAGGAAGGTTATAGATACCTACTGGTAGTAGTGGATGTTTTCTCAAAATGGGTAAAAGCAATTCCTACCAAAACAATAACAGCAAAAGCAACTGCAGAGGCTTTATGGAAAAATATCTTTTGCCATTGGAGATGGCCATGGTCATAGAGACAATGGCCCACAGTTTGTTAGTGATCTCATTAAAACACATGTGTAATTTGTTAGGTATACAGCAAAGGTTTCATGTACCATACCATACTCAATCTAATGGCATTGTAGAACATATGAATCAGATGTTAAAAGAATGTCTAAAAAGGGCATGCTTAGAAAAGGGCACTACATGGATACATCATCTGCCTGGTATTTTAATGGCTATTAGAGCAACACCAAACAGCAAAACAGGTATTTCCCCATATGAAATAATGACAGGCCGCAAAATGCCCATACAATTACCATTTGACCCAGATATACCTAATGGTAGGCCCATGCTAGAAATCAGCAAACATCAGGAATGGCTAAAACAACTTGCTACCATATCTGACTATAATACAAGGGAACAGGTGTTCCATCTATGGAAAAAGGTGCCATTATTACCAGCTGAAGAAAACCTTCCCTGTGGAACAAAAGTACTGGTAAAAACATTCCAAACAGAAGGACCATGGGCTAGCTTGAAGTAGTGGAACAAATTGGACCATTAGTGTACAAAATCAAAGGAAAAAAGAAAAACAGAACAATGTTGGTACATAAAGATCAACTAAGAATGATCAAAAACAGTGAGCAATGTAAATCTGATTAAGTGTATTCTCTTGTAGGTTTCCAACAGAAAAAAAAAAAACATAATAAAATTGACATGGTTTAAAGTGCATCCTTTTGGAAATCCAGTTTCAGATGACCAAAGACAAAAATCAATCGACAATGGAAATTTTATTTAAAGGATGTTTTTTTAAAGCAATAATAATTGTCATACTAATTATCATTGTATTGCTTAACATTAAATTGTATTTACAACCTGTTAATGAAACCATAAAGTTACATAAAAAAGAAAGTAAAGAAATGTGGAAAAGTGAACAAGACTGGTCACCATCTTTTAATACCTTTTTGGCAAGACAATGTTGGTATGTAAAAAGCATGAATGTTTCTAATTGTTGGGTATGTAGTTTAATACCAAAAATAACAGAAGTTATGCCTTTAATACCTATTCCACTAAATTCCCTTTGTAGTTGTAGGGTATTAATACATGAGTCAGGAGATCAAATCATAAATGTACAACTACATAAAGCAAGAGTACAGTTATCTGCTATAGTGCAGGGAATCACATGTTTTCAACAAAATGGAACTATTTCAGTGGGTAATAGTAATTGTATTCAAACAATTGAAATGATAAACTTTCACAACCACATACCAGTACATGGAGTATTTTTTCATGGTTTTCCTATTTTAATACCAATTAAGGGTCAGCAGTGTTTCATTTTTCACAAAATGATAAAAACGAATGTAAAACCAATATTACATGTTGGCGAAGTAAAACAGATAAACACTTTACAGTTGTACATGATAAAACTCCTACTATGGGGCAAGTAACTCTGTCAGATGAGTTATATTACATCTGTGGCAACTATGCTTATAAATGCTTACCAAAGGGATGGAATGGCACCTGTTATATAGGGTTAGGAGTACCAGCAATGCATCATGTAAAAGAATTACCAAGAGGAAGCATTAGAAATGCAAAAAAGAAAAGGGATATATTACCTGTGATTGAAACTCCAGAAAATCCAGCAGACACCTTAGATACATCACATATCTATCATCAAAATCTTGATTATATTAAATTAAAAGATATGGAATTAGGAGATGATGTAATCTCTGGAGCAGGTATTTTCCCTTGGTATGGGGCTGCAAAAGCCATCTGGGAGCTGAGAAAACTATCCAAACTAGTTGAGGTATTGGCAAATGCCACTTTCAATGCAGTCCTTGACATTTCTGTCAAAATGACAGCTATACAAACTATGGTTTTACAAAATTGAATGACATTAGATTACATACTAGCATCCCAAGGGGGTACATGTATTTTAATAGGAGAACAATGTTGTACATTTATTCCAGACAAAACAGAATCCGTAAAAGCACATTTAGAAGTGATTGCACAAGTGTCTCAACATACTAGAAAAAACTGGAATGATGATTGGAGTGAATGGTTTAGTAGTCTATTTACAGGATGGACAGGAAATATCATTATATTTTTAATTACTTTTATTGTTATTGTAGTGCTTGGTTGTATATTATTTACATGCATTAAAGTCTGCCTAACAAGAGCTAGTCAAGTTACTGTTGTTAATTGTCATAATGAAAAAGTATTATCAAATAATGCTGAATTTGTAAACCCGGTTTAAAATAAAACAAAAGTGGGACTTGTTAGAGTATGCGCAACAAAATATTAAGGTTGAAAGTAATTCTGCTACAAATATGTAACATAAATAAGGTATAAAATAAAGCTTGCTTAAATGTAGAAATAGAGTTTAGCAATATGTGATTAGCATCCATACTAAATGACTGGCTTGAAAAATAAGGAATTTGCTTAATGGACATGTCTCCTACAGAATCAGCAAAAATGTATGCATTTCACACTAACAAAAAAACTGACTTCTTACAGACTTAAAAACAGGATGTATGCATTTCACATGATCAGAAAAAGCAAAGATATGAAAACAGGATGTATGCAGCTTCTTTAAAGAATGGACAACAGGATATGTTTCTATCATATGATATTGTTAACTAAGGATGCTTGAATGATCAAGTTAGCATTTGTCCACAAGGTGTTTCCTTAAAAGAAAATACCATTAGAGGATGAAAACATGTTTTTCTGCAAACACCAGCAAACTGGTATTCTCATACTAAGTCCAAAATATAATATCAAGAGAAAAACAGGATTCAAACTGTGTGACTAAAACTGTATATAAGAATTGTAAATCAAATTATGTTAGAGATAAGTAGGAATACACTTGTTCCGAGATAATATTGTATCTCTCACATCATCCATGCTGTTTGAGAAGTAAAGTCGAACAGTACCTGAAGCTGCAACAGTTGTTTGTGCGATTTATTATAAAAAGTCTTGTATTGATTACTGTTTTTAAAGTGACAGAGTTTTAGGTGGTGCATCAGTGTACATTCTGCAAGTTTCTGTGAGCAACAGACTGTGAATGCAATTATAACTAAACTTTGATTTCAGCAAAACCCAGCCAGCAAGACTGAGTGTCTTAAGAAGACTTCGGATCCATCACAGTAAGCAGCACCTTATCATTAATTTTCAAGTAAAATAACAGTGTCTGACATAGAGAATGTCACACAGGGTAATCAGGTATACATACCAGTACAATAACAGTGCCTGTCATAGAGAATGTCACACAAGGTAATCAGGTATACATACCAGTACAATAACAGTACCTGACATAGAGAATGTCACACAGGATAATCGGTTATATGTACCAGTACAATAACAGTGCCTGACACACAGAATGTCACACAGGGTAATCAGGTATACGTACCAGTACAATTACAGTACCTGACATAGAGAATGTAACATGGAATAATCAGTTATGAGTCCTGGTACGATAAGAATTACTGACTTCTAGGAAAGATATTTTCCAAACTGCAGTTAACTGTGAGATTATACAAGTAGGAAAGAGAAAGACACAGCAAATATGTCACATTAATGTACTAAACTCATAGAAAGAAGTATAAATTTCTGTGGTTAGTTTGCAAACTGAAATTAATACAGGAGAAACCAAATAATCTTTACCTGAAATACAGTTAAAGGAATCTTTGTCAAAAGTACAAAACCTAGAAATAAGAGAATTTCCTTTAAGAAATTAAGATGTATTTTCATAAATGCCTTGACAACTTATCAACTTAGCACAGACTCAGCACCAAGAATAAAGTTTAAAATAAGACATTAAAGAGTACCATAGTCACAGAAACAGTTAGCAAAATTAGTTCAAAAGATACTCAAATTAATAGTACCAAAAGATTCACAGAATGATTGGAGAAGTCCAGTAGAGTTATTACTCAAACACAGTGGAAGTATCAAATAAAAAATCCAGGAAAGGAAAAGGAATATATTTAACATCAGAAATAACAAATGGGTATTAGCAGACACCACTCCCGCCCTTCAAAAAAAAAAAAAACATTTTTTGTAATGCCTGAATGTTTATTTCATAAGACAATATTATGATTTCTCCTACATGTAGCCACAGCCACCTTTCAGAGACTGATATTAACATCTTATTCAAGACATGCTATTGCATTCGTAGATAAGGTGGTCATCAATTCAGAGAAATGTGAGTCTCAATATCAAAAGAACAGTCTGTGTTAATCCAAGGCTAACTGTGATGCTGAAAAGAGTAAATTAGGCATGCCAAAAGCCAGACATGTTTTTTGGATATCATATATACAAACTGAGGTGGTAAGACCAAAAATAAAATAGAAGTTATAAAAAAGTAGCTGAGATAATCTTCTAAAAGAATGGTGAAAGCTTTCATTAGATTCATTGAGAACTACAGAAAATTTGTGCAATTTTGCAGCTACTGCTTGTCTTTTTTATTCTTAAAACTCACTGGCTATGCCCATGTACTTATCCAGACTAATAATTCACTGCTTCCTTTTGTCCACTGTACTCTCTTCTCACATCTTTAGCCTCAATGATAATGATCTGTAAGTGATCAAAAGTATGTTTGCTTTTTTTCTTACTCCTTCTCTTGCACCTCTGCAGATCACAAACTTCCTTTGCAATATTACTACTGTTAGAATCATGTCTTTTGTTTGTATATGTAAGTAAAATTATTACCATACTCCTATGTAAAATTGCCTTTTAGCCTAAAATTTGAGTGTACTCATTTTATTATTATCTGTTTAGCGGAGCTTATCTCCCCGGGCCTCTACTGAAAATGGACATACATCCAGTTAGACTAGCCCGGTCAATAAATGTAAAATAAATAAAAAAAATAAAATAAAAAATTTTTACAGAGCTCACAAAAGGGAAAGCTCCTATCAAAGTACAACAATCACCTGAGGCAAATATGGCATTTAATGAACTGAAAAAGCTATTATGTTTTGGACCAGTGTTAATAACTCCTGGTTTTGCTAAGGAATTTCTAAAGTAGGTTTGTAACCTATATTAGTTAATATATTCAAGGTGAGATGCACCCTATCTGCTACACATGTCAAAAGTTGAGCAACGATGAGAAGAAATACTCATTGAAAAGGAATGCTTGGTTGTAAACTAGGCTTTCTACTGCCTGAAATTCTATTTTTAAGTAGACATTTTATCCCAGGAAATGATCTTGTCCCATTAAAATGACTAAATAAACAAAGGGATGACAACACAAAATTTTGATTGTGGCTATTACCTCTTAGACTATTCTAGCACACTTTCAGCCATAGTTGGGTTGCCTAGATCTTATGGCTCATTAATGTGAGTCCAAAATAGATGGTTTTGCCATGGGGTAGTTGTTTTATCTTTTGTGCACAACTGGAGAAATTGGCTTTAAATACGTTGTGTATATCAAAATTATCATTTAAAGTGTATAAATTAATTGTATTAGTTAGAATAATGAAAAGTTAATTCTAAATAGGTGTTTCTATAAAATCTAAAAGAGTAAAACCAGGAAGTTGTTTCTTCAAATGGAAGTTCTTCATTCATGGGTCAGAGCAGGATTCTTAACCTTTCACCTTTCACCAAGGTACTGTAAATAGTGTATATGTTATCTGACGTTCACTGTAAAAAGGCACATGAGATATATGTTTGTTTCATTTTTATTTCCTTTTTCAAATACATTTTTTTAATTTATATTTGGCTCTAGATGATTGTCACTGTTGAAGTGACACCCCAACCCCATGAGCAAAAAAGGGAAAATAAGATGTGGGTGGATGGACGGATGGATTTCTGCTCCAGTGAGTTATTGAGACTAGTTACACCACACACACACACACACACACACACACACACACACACACACACACACACACACACACACACACACACACACACACACACACACAAAATAAGTATACTTCAAGGTTGCTCAAACAGAACAATGCACTTGAGCTGCTCCTTGTTCAAATCATCATAGGTAAAATCCAGTAACACTTCCTTGCAAGCTATAGGTCCCCCACTATGACCCAGCAAACCCAAACACTAACCATCCAGCCCAATACCATATTCATGGGTGACTTTAATTACCCCACTATTAACTGAGAATCCTATATGACACCAAATGTACATGCACAGAGATTCCTGGATTTTGTAAATACAAACACCCTGGACAAGATAGTCAATACACCAATCAGGGGTGCAACCATATTGGATCTGGTCCTCACTAATATGGGAGACTGCTGCACACCCCCTACTGTAATGCCTTCCCTGGTAAGGTCAGACCACAAAATGGTCTCTTCTGAAATAAAAGTAAAACCAGGACCCCCAGCTAAGCCGGGAATATTCAGAAACTATTCTAAGGCTAACCTCCTGCAATTAAGTGAGAACCTGGCAAAATGTCAAGCCCCATAAAACCTGACAACACTTCTGCCTATGTAGAACTGTTCACAGAAACCCTGTACAAGCATGTTAATAACAGCACAGAGGCAGCTGTACCCACCAGGAAGAAGTACAGAGCTAACTCAAAAAACAAGCCACCCTGGTGGAATCACAAAATCATTCAGATATATAACAGGAGGAAGAAAATCATGGCAAAAATTAGGAGGTGCAGCACCCAGCAGGATAAAAGCATTCTCATCAAACTAAACAAACAACTCAGAGGGCAAATAAAGTCTAACAAAGCCAAATTTGAGGCAAGTTTGGCCTCCCAGGCCAAGGAAAACCAGAAAGCATTCTTCAGCTATGTCTTCAACCTCAAAGGTAATATACACTTGTGTGCAGAGCTTATTGTAAATGCAGCCACCTATACTGAGCCAGAAGATATAGCAAACCTCCTGGCTGATAAATTCAGCTCCAACTTTATTCCTCTCTCCCCCTCAACCTTCCCTCAGGAAATATCATCAAATATAACTCACCCTACTATCACTAGAGAAGAGGTCCTTAATGCTATCTCTAAGACCAAGAACACTGCATCAATGGGCCCAGACAATATCCCAGGATACCTTCTACATAGCATGAAGTATGACCTATCAGGGCCTCTGGAACTAGTATTTAACTGTAGCCTCCAAGCAGCCTTTGTGCCTCATGAATGGAGAAAGGCAAAATTCATCCCTCTGCACAAACGCGAGCCATCTGCAGACCTTGGAAACTACAGACCCATAAGTCTCACTAGTCTTATATTTAAAGCCATGGAAAAATTTATCATGGAGATGATCAGTAGAGATATAGTAGACCTCCGGACAATGGAGCCAACCAATTTTGGTTTTGTCAAGGGCAGATCATACCTACTCAACCTTGTGGACTTCTTTGAGGAGGTCACCAAAGCAATGGATGAGGGTAAAATCATTCACACTGCCTACCTTGACCTGGCCAAGGCATTTGACACAATATCCCACTCAGGCATTGTTGACAAACTCAAGAGGCTAGGTACAAACTGTATGTCATCCAGTGGATAGCCAACTGGCTCACAGACAGGACCCAGGAAGTTAGACTTGGGGAGTTCACCTGTGCAAAGAGGCCATTCACAAGTGGAGTCCCTCAGGGATCAGTCCCTGGATTGCTCCTTTTTGGCATTTACTTCTCAGAAGTCAAGGCCAATATGAGTGGTCTCTGGCTGACTAAATTTTCAGATAACTGCAAATTAGGAGCTGTCATTGACTCTCACATTGACACAAATGTTCTCCAGGAGGGGCTGACACAGACAAACAACTGGTGTTAGAGCCATAGACTAAAACTAAATTCCAAGAAATGCATAATGTTATCCTTTGGGAAGTCAAAGTCATCCATCCCTGGTAAATATCATATTCACAACACACCCCTTAGAGTTGACCCAGTAGTCAGGCACTTAGGGACACACATTGATAGTAATCTAGCTTTTGATCATCGCGTGTCTACAGTGGTGAGAAAAATCTTTCTATGTTGCGCAACTTTAAACAAAGGTATGGCATGTAAGTCCAAGGAAGTCATTGTTCCACTGTATTCAGCATTCATCAGACCTATCATTGAGTACAGTGCCACCTTTGGTATGTACCTATCCCGGCATATCCAACAACTGGAACGTCCACAGAGGTTCCTTACTAAAAGAATACAGGGTGTAAGTAATATGTCCTTTGCAGGCCACCTCAAGGCCTTATCCCTGTATTCTGTCTCCTACAGGCTTTTAAGGAGAGATCTATGCCTTGCATACAGGGCATTGTCAGACCCCACTCTGATGGACCTCCTGCATATCCACAAAATAAACAGTACCAAAATTACCAGTTCTAAAGACTTAAACCTTGCCTGTGATATATATATATATATATAGGACCTGCTGGAGATATAGGTATGTATCCCAGAGACTAGTCTGTCTATCGAATAAGATCCCCATCCATATAAAGTAGAGTTCCTCCCTAACCCAATTCAAGTGCAACTTGGACAATTTGATGGGAAACCGGACATTCATCCATGGTTTGGCACCTATGTCTCTAATGCAAACAAGTAATCTGTAAATGGTTCATCTCCCAATCCCATGCTTACACTTATCAAAGATATCAGAACTTGTCAGAGATTTGGGATGCATGGCTAGTTGTTAGCCTAGTAAACACCTATGAACCTATGAACTTATACACACACATACATAAGCACACACATACACACACAAACACACAATATACTCACTCTATAGATCGATGCAGCAATGTGTGACGACATCTCTTAGTATCACCTGCTTTAAAAAATATATGTATCTGTCTATTTAAAATATATATATGATAAAAATAAGTACAACTTTTTTGTAGATATTTTTGTTTATCTACAGTCTCAGTTCTTAATCTCAAGTTTATCGGCATCTTTGGCATGTTACCATGGTTCATAAAATTCCCATAAATCCTACCTAAAGTTCCTGTAATTCCTACCATATTTATGCTACCTGCTAAAACTGGATAAAAAAAACATACTCTGCACATACACAAACCAAAACACCTTAGCCATGCAAAACGATTCATTAAACTGAAAATTTAGTTTAACATTAAAAGTAAATATTGAAATAAAATAAATAATAAAATAAAACAAAGGTTTTCCATTCACTTCAGTTTAAAAAATGCAACTGAAAAATGCAAACAAAAAATACACACACAGTCTCATAATAACAATACTCTTCACTAAAGTTATCTCCTAAGAATAAAATGTGATATGTATAAAACAAACAAGGTTAACATAAAAGGACAAATGTAAAATAAAACACTAACTTCACCCAATCAACTGAAAGATGGCATTATCCTTTAAAATAACTCGATTCTATTTAAACTAATTAAAAAAACATAACTAAGACATAAAACTGACAAGTTTGAGCACGGCCTTCACTACATTACTTAACCTCATTAAAATTAATTGAAACTACAAAATAATTAAATAAATATGTAAATAAATAAACAAAAGGTACCTCAGAAAATTAGAATTGTAATAATTTGCTCCTTTGAGAAAAAAGAACTGTAATATTTGTCTTGATCTACATGCATAAACATCTGCTGTTTGGATGCCATGACGTTGTAATACAAATGCATCAGTTTTCAGAGCCAAAGCATGTGAAATGCACCAGATTACCAGTTTTGACTCTAGGTTCACAAAGTGTGTACCTGTAATATGCCCCTTGAGATGGAATCTGAAATGTAAAGTCACATAAATTATTCGGAAATAAAAGCTGTGGTGATTATTTTTATCACATACAGACTGCCCATTCCCCCACATTTATATTCATACTGGCACTTACTAGCCAAGTCAATAGTGATTTGTTAATGCTTCTTCTGTACAGCATGGGCCAAATTCAATAACAGCTATAATAAGTGCAGCTATTGTGTTGGCTGTGTGGCATGATAGCATGCTCTTTGGTGTTAAACACATAGGGAAACCATAGAATATGCTAATGACAGCATAAAGAGCTGGAGTACATGCTAATTAACCAATCTAACATGGCGGAAGTATTCAGAAGCTATAAAGCAATTGTGTACAATCAGTGTAGAATGTGCCTTGAACTCCAAAAGTCTTTGGAATGCAGGCAGAATTACACTTAAAAAAATGTATGTAAGGAGGAGAAAGGAAAGAAGGCTAATAAATACTATAATGCAAATGAAACAAGAAACGGAGAACAATCCCCTTTACATGTGCAGATTAAGAATCTTCTTTGGCAGGTTAGGGGTTACCACAGCAGAACAATTGGAAGTGGAGTTTTATGGTGTCAAGTTGCCAGCCCAGCAGCCAACCTTCCACAGAAGGCGCACATTTGCACACACTCACACCTAGGGCCAATTTAGAGTGTCCACTCCACCCACAGCACAAATTTGGGATGAAACTGGAGCAAACCCACATGACTACAGAGAGGACATGCAGACGCCACACAGAGTGCACCCCAGCCGAGAATTGAACCAGGGAACCTCTTGCTGGGTGGCAGCAATGCAAGCCACTGCACCAGCGCAGCTGCCTATGTGAAGGTTAAGAATGATTTCTTACAAAAATATACTGACCAGGTGAATCCCCCCAAACACCCTCCTCTGTTTATTACTGTGTTGTCTGACTCACACTTATTATGGTTGTAGATATATCAGACATATATTATATACACTTATAAAGATAAATACAATGACATTTACAATTACTTTTATTTTGCATACCTGGAAGTACTGTCTGAGATACTGTGGGTCTGTCATCCATATCAGCACCAACATCAAGGATTCTGTGTGAACCCTCGGCTGTGGGTCTCTCAACTGTCCAGATTTTTGCAAAATGTCCAGATTTTTGCCTTATATTTTTGGTCTGTTTCTCATAGAATTGTGATTTTATAGCAAATCAGTGGAAAATCATTGAGGATTCAAGTCAGAATATAATGACAGACATTTGAGTTCCAGGCTTCATACCCTTCAGAAACTTCATGCTAATTCAAAACTTTTGTCTCTTGTGAGTCAGACATAAATTAGAACAGTTCAATTAAGAAGTCACACAGAAGTTAGAACAGGTCAGTTAAGGTTAATCATCTGTGAACTGAGGGGGTGTAGCTAGGAACTAGACCTTCTAATTAAGGGCTAAAATAAAACATAAAGCTTTACAGGAAAAGTTCACCCAGAACTTGTCACAGCTTGATGTGAGGGAAAGGTTAGTTTACTTTTGATTTCTTGTATTTTGTGTTACTTTATTGTCTTTTTCTATTTTGTTATACTGTGGTTTGTTTTCTTTACACTGTGTTTTACTTGTATTCTGCTTTTAAATGCATATTAAAACTTGCAAAGAGACCACAGCTCTGTGTCTTGTGAGTCAGACAGAATTTTTCCCACCCTTCTACCCTGTTACTGTTGTGTTCTTAAACACCATTGTATTTCTAGTTGCCTGCTCCTTATTTTAATTTGACCACATATCCCCTTCCCTCTTTCCTTTCACTGGCTGGTGAGAGTAAGCACAAAATTATCAATTTGTGAAATCACTCCCCTTCAACTATTTACATTTATTGGCCATCCCACTGTATCCCATAGAACAAGGATACAAAAGTGCCAATCCCCTTTCAATCTATCTTGCTCTTTTAAAAATAGTGGCTCTCCACTTAGACACTAAAACTTAAGTTACCCACTTTCATATCTAACTGCTTAGTGCACACTGCAGTGTTTAGAATAAACCATTTTGTCATCTTACCTTTAAACATCTATTGCAAGACCACCAGCTATAGGAGAGCCTACTTTCTGCCTCTCAGTAGTCATTTTGGGATTAATGATTCTGTTTTCTCGTGGTGAGAGGAGGAGTACAGGGATATTATTTCCTGGAGACTGCTGATCACCAGAAAGCCTAATAACTGCTTTATAGGTGACAGCTTGGAATCTGTGCTTATATTCTGGTCCTGATGAGAGAAGGAGCAGAGTGCATTGATTCCTGACTGTTTCTGGTTCGAGAGTGAGAGTCTGTGCTTAACGTTCTTGATTGGTCTGGTTGCAATTCAAGGCATCTACCAGAAAAAGGCTACTAGCCTACAGACCCTTGCATCATCTGTGACAAGACTGTGGATCACCAAACAGGCTGTGGTCTGCTTCTCTTCTTGGGATTGTTGCAAACATTTTGCTTCTGGTGATAGAAGAAGCAAAAGGGCATTGTATCCCAACAGAGTGAAGCTGTGGTGAGACCAGCATTAGTAGTAGCCAAGCAGTAGCCATTCATGTGACTCCGCTCTTTTCAGCAATCTTGACAAGCTAATTCTTTGTTTTCAGTAAGTATTGCTTGATTTGTTTCTAACTTCAGAATATCAGCCTAAATACTTCATCCTTAAAGTTTCAGGGTCTATGTATTAGTTTCCCCTCAACTGTTTGGCAGTGCTCTGTACAGACTCATATACCTTGAGTGACATTTTTCCTGTAAAAGCACAATTTAAATTTCTCCATTACCTAGTTGCACACAGGACAACCAGTTCAGTGACAAGCACTGTTCGCATAGTTGCAAACCAGCTACTCCTGACAGTGATTGATATTCTCATTCCAACTGTTTAATCAATAAAAAAGGGTCTGTTGCCATGGATATGAGCTTTCCTACTGTCTTCCTTACCAGCTTGGTGGATATGGACATTCTGAGGTGATGTAGAAATTGCTGCATGTTTACTGAAAAACACTTAATTCTCAAACAAACTGATATGGTATGTGAGAGAGGGTCTATATCAGAAGTTTGACTAGTGAAAAGAGTGAACGCTCTTTGATCGAGCTTTAAAGATTGAAGGCACTAAATAGGGAAAATAATTGCTGGGCCGTCTTCAGAAGTTTGCCATTTCCTCCACTATGGTGCGATCTCATAGTTGGTATATTTTAGTAGGGGTGTGTGTGGGGCACAGCTCCCAACATTGGGGGGTGTGGGGCCAAACACCCCCACTTTTTATTTTGTTTACATTTGTTTTTTTTTTGTTTTGTTTTTTTTGCAGACCAGAGTTTTTTTTCCCCTAGGGAAAAAAATTGCTGTTCCGTATCTTCGCTGTTTAGAAGTTCGATCTTTAAAGATTGATCAAAGAGCGTTCGCTCTTTTGACCATTCGAGCTTCTGATATAGACCCTGTGAGAGATGTATTTATACAATGTCACTAGAGGCAAAACTCTTACATAAAAGTACTCCTAATGTCAATAAGGTTGTCAGTAGTACATATGCTGCACCAATCAAGCACAATTCAAAGCAGACATATTGACCCACATATGCTGAGGCACTTACATGTAACCTTCCTAAATCACAAAGACCTCCTAGATGAAGTACACATAACAAATACCCTCAGCAGCGACAAATGTGCTCTTTGAAAACAACACCTACATCAACACACAGAGCTACATCTCATGGAGCCTCCACCTGTAAGCCCATAAGGCAAGCCACCACACAACCCAACATTCTAGTGATTGGAGACCCTATCGTGAGACACACCGATGTCCCTCTCACCAGGCTGAGTAAGGAAAAAGTTACAGTCAGTTGCTTTTCAGGTGCTAGGATCTGCCACATAATGCATGCTCTCAGGTCACTGGACCACAATTACCAATATGACTCAGTCTTAGCCCATGTGGGAGTAAATGACCTGATATGTACCTCCCTAGACTATATGAAGATAGACATAATGGAGCTCTCAGAATATGTGTCTCAGGCTGGTATGAGCATAGCACTGAGCAGCATTTTACCTTCTCCAAGGATGATGCCACAATATGAACAAAAGATGATTGACTTTAATAATTGGCTTAGTTTCTGGTGTCATTCCAAGGGGGTGCAATATTTGTCAGCATGGAAGGAGATGGTCAACAGACCCTGCTACTTTGCCATGGATGGTCTGCACCACTCCCCTCTAGGTTTTCGAATATTAGCTAAAACATTGTCTTCCCCCATAGTGCCTTTTTTAGGCAATCCCAAACTGAAAGTATTTCCAACATAGCAAATCAAAACCAAGAAAATGTGAATTTATTAAACTTCATTGCTAGGAGTCTAAACAAAAAACTCCACTCCCTAGAAGCTCTGTTTACCCTACAGAATGCAGACATCTGTGCTGTCCCTGAGACATGGTTTAAAGCCTTGCAGAGCACACCAACAGTGCAAGGTTATAATGCCTTCCACTCATTTAGGTCAGCTACATCACAGACAGGGACTAAAAGTGTCTCTATTTGCATTAAAAATAAATATACTTCAAGACTGGTCAAACAGGACAATGCACTTGAGTTGCTCCATATTCAGATCAACATAGGTAAAATCCAATATCACTTCCTTGCAAGCTATAGGTCCCCAGCTATGACCCAGGAAACCGATACCATGTATTTAAAGTTATTAGAAACAATAACCATCAAACCCAATACCATATTCATGGGTGACTTTAATTACCCCACTATTAGCTGGGAATCCTATATGACATCAAACATACATGCACAGAGATTCCTGGATTTTGTAAACACAAATTCCCTGGACTAGATAGTCAATACACTAACCAGCAGTGCAACCATACTGGATCTGGTCCTCACTGATATGGGAGACTGCTGCACACCCCCTATTGTAATGCCTTCCCTGGTAAGGTCAGACCACAAAATGGTCTCCTTTGAAGTAAAAATAAAACCTGGACCCCATGTTAAACCTTGAATATTCAGGAACTATTCTAAGGCTAACTTCTTGCTATGAAGTGAAAACTTGCCAAAATTTCAAGCCCCCATAAACCCTGACAACACTTCTGCCTATGCAGAACTGTTCACAGAAACCCTGTACAAGCATGTTAATAGCTGCATAGAGACAGCTGTACTCCCCAGGAAGAAGTACAGAACTAAATAAAAAAAAAAACAGCCACCCTGGTGGAATCACAAAATCAATAGGCTGTATAACAGAAGGAAGAAAATCATGGAAAAATTTAGGAGGTGCAGCACCGAGCAAGATAAAAGCACTCTCATCAAACTAAACAAACAACTTATAGGACAAACAAAAGTCTACCAAAGCCAAATTTGAGGTAAGTTTGGCCTCTCATGCCAAGGACAGCCACAAGGCATTCTTTAGCTATGTCCGCAACCTTAAAGGCAATACACAATTGTGTGCAGAGCTCACTGTAATTGGAGCCACCTATACTGACCCAGAAGACTCCTGGCTAATAAATTCAGCTCCAATTTTACCCCTCTCTTCCCCTCAACCTTCCCTCAGGAAATATCACCAAATATAACATCCCGTACTATCACTAGGTAACATGTCCTTAATGCTCTTTCTAAGACCAAGAACACAGTATCAATGGGCCCATACAATATTCCAGGATGCCTTCTAAATTGCATGAAACATGACCTATCAGGACCTCTGGAATTACAATTTAATTGTAGCCTCCAAACAGGCTTCATGCCTCATGAATGGAGAAAGACAACAGTCATCCCTCTGCACAAAGTTCGGCCATCTACAGACCGTGGAAACCACAGACCCGTAAGTCTCACTAGTCTTATATGTAAAGCCATGGAAGAATTATCATGGAGATGATCACCAGCGATATAGTAAACCTCCAGACACTGGACCCAACTCAGTTTGGTTTCATCAAGGGCAGATCATGCCTATTCAACTTTGTGGACTTCTTTGAGAAGGTCACCAAAGCAATGGATGAGGGCAGAATCGTTCACACTGCCTACCTTGACCTGGCCAAGGCATTTGACACAATACCTCACTCAGGCATTGTTGACAAATTCAAGAGGTTAGGTACAAACCTGTATGTCACCCAGTAGATAGACAACTGGCTCACAGACAGGACCTAGGAAGTTAGAATTAGGGAGTCCACCTCTACAAAGAGGCCATTCACAAGGGGTGTCTCTCAAGGATCAGTCCTTAGACCGCTCTTTTTTAGCATTTACTTCTCAAAGGTCAAGGCCAATGTCAGTGGTCTCTGGCTGACTAAATTTGCAGATGATTTGCAAATTAGGAGATGTCATTGAATCTCACACTGACACAAAATGTCCTCCAATAGGGACTCACACTGACAAACAACTGGTGTCAGAGTCATGGACTAAAATTAGATGTCAAGAAATGCATAATAGTATCCTTTGGGAAGTCACCCACTCCTGGTAACTATCATACTGACAACAGATCCATTAGAGCTGACCCAGTAGTCAGGGACTTAGGAGCACACATAAATAGTAATCTACCCTTTAACCATTATGTATCTACAGTGTTGAGGAAATCATTCTATGTTGCGCAACTTATAAACAATGGTATGGCATCTAAGTCCAAGGAAGTCATTGTTCCACTGTATTCGGCATTCATCATACCTACCATTGCGTACAATGCCCCCTTTGGTATTTACCTAACCACAGCACAAGTTCAAACCAAGAAACACTCGTAGCTTGTAAAAACTTTAATAAAATGTACAAACATGCAGAGCATGCAGCTTTTGGCTACAACCCTTCTTCAGTGCAGACATATATGTGTTCTAGCAGCTGTTTTATATCAAAAGACAGTGATCACATGACATTCATAGCCAATAAAATCTGAACAAATTAATACTCTTTCATCATGTAACAATTATATAACTTCCTAAAAACTTAAAAATTACCTGAGCAACATCTATAAGTATATATACATATGTGAATGTATATACACAAAATAAATGTAAACAATACATGTTTGCACTGAAGAAGGGTTGTACCCAAAAGCTGTATGGTCTGCATGTTTGTACATTAAGTCCTGTATATGTAGTTATATTAGGGTTTTTACAAGCTACGAGCATTTCTTGGTTTGAACTTATGCTGTGGTTCATGGAATTAATATCAGACATCGTTTACTGCAGGAACCTGTCCTTTTGCTTGTTTGGAATATGTACCTAACAAGACATTTCCAACAACTGGAATTTCCACAGAGGTTTCTCACTAAAAGAATACAGGGTGTAAGTAAAATGTCCTATGCAGACCACCTCAAGGCCCTATCCTTGTATCCTGTCTCCTATATGCTTTTGAGGGGAGATGTATGCCTGGCATACAGGGCATTGTCAGACCCCACCCTGATGGACCTCCTGCATATCCACAAAATAAACATAACCAGAATTACACATTCTAATGACTTAAACTTTGCCTGTGATATAAATGTGACCTGCTGGAGAGATAGGTATATATCCCAGAGACTACCCTGTCTATGGAACAGGCTCCCCATCCATGTGAAGCAGAGTTCTGCCTTAAACCAACTGAAGTGCAACTTGGAGAATTGGATGGGAAAGTAGAAATTCATCCCTGGTTTGGCATCTATGTCTCTAATGGACACAGGTAACCTAAAAATGGCTCATCTCCCAGGCCCATGCTTACACTTGTCAGGGGTATCAGGACTTGTCAGAGATTTGGGATGCATGACTAGGCTTAAAAAGGCCATTGTGGTCATTAGCCTTGTAAACACCCATGAACCTATGAAAACCTGTTATTCTATCAACTTTCTAAGTCTGTAAGAGCAATATTTAAACATTTTTCCCTCCATTATTTATGGCTTTGTCCAGATTTCTTGCTGTATGAGGTTGAGAGGTATGCTCTTCTGAGCTATCTGGATCTCTGACAGTGGGCAGAAACTCCTCTATTATAGTGCCATTTCCACTGGTGTAGAGGGCATCCTGGTGGATATCACAACCCTTAACACATTCTGTGGGCTACACATGTCAAAAATAAAAAGATACACTGCACTCTTCTGCAATAACTGTCAAAATTCTAAGATAATAAAACCTGCAAACTATATGTCATATAGTATTCTTTACCAAATGTTGTAACGCAAACAAATAACTGATATACATGGGCTATGCCAACAGTAAAGGATAGAAAAAAAAACAGCTGGATAATAAAATGGTTTGTACTGGGTACTGCAAATTATACAATGTTGCAGTAAAAGCATTTTGCAAGAAATAGCAACATACCTTGACAAGAAAGCAGTTTAGAAAGCAGATAAATCTCCAAAAGTGTCTGTATTTAGCAGTACTGGGTTCACTGTCTCCAAACAGTCTCCCCACTATGATACAAGTTCATTAGCTACATGATTACCTTTATATAGTACAGAATAAGTCCTTGAGCACTATGAGTATGCAAATGAGGTGTTAAATCATTACCATTCCATAACACTACAATGTGCATGAAGTGAGGGGAAGGTAAATATGTTGTAAGTAACTCAATGATTGCATGCACATTCCCTAGCACTGCAAGGATGATCAGTGCTAGGGCATGTGCAGTGCCAGCACTGTAAAGATAAGCACTAAGAAATGTTACCTACTAATGGCTTGCAGGTGTCTATGATTAGTCTGACTGCAGGAGCAATCAGTGCTTCACAGTCTCCCCTCTTTGATGTACACTTACTGAGGGTATGTCGGGCAGAAGATACTTACCAAAAAGGCAGAAAGTACATTGCCTAAGTTAGGAGAGCAACATTTCTAACATATAAATGCTGTTTTCTTGACCAAAGTTACTGTCTTTTACTTAAAAATGGTGTGCATATTCAAGAGAGTACATTAAGAATTGATACAGGTACCATACACAATAAAAGTAAGACAACATTGCTGTTATGAAGGCATATATAAGGAAATGAGGCACCACAAAGAAAGAGAGGGCTACAACTACAGTGTTTGCACTCTTTGTTTAACACTGTGCAAGTACATGGGTATCCTAACTGCTAGCAATATCCCACCCATCCAGACATTTACTGACAATTGTGAAAGGACAACTTCCATAACTTGTTTCTGTTGCAATTTCAATGTTACTTGATACAATGTTACATTCTGAGTACATGTAAACACTTTTACTCCTTGCTAATATATGTCTTTGTCTGTGGCAAGTACGGAAAATAGTCTTATGATTGTTCTTAATACCGTGGTTTGATAGTCGAAATTGGTACGGGGGTCATGTTACAAGATAAATCAGAAATGTACATTTAAAGTACTTGTTTAAAATTGTGTCTTTTTTACCTTGATCATTTGTGAACCTTTTGGCACTGCACTCTGTTCACTGGCAATGGTCAGTAGCAGTGAATGGGATTTCACTTCCCAAGGTAAAAACTGACAAATTTAATTTGGAATCCCATCCATAGCACAATTGAGATTGGCATTGATGTGCTTTCCTCAGCACTCTGGACAGTACTGACTGAAGGAATTCAAACTGTCACACATCTGTCTCATGACACAATGTGTAAATGTATTAAGCTCAGAGAAATAGTAGAGGGGATGCATGGTTCAAAAGCTATTCACAGATCATTTTACTGAGGGAGGTCATAATAAATATTTGCACCCATTTTGGTGTATTAATGTGTTGAGGTGGGAAACTCAAATAAAGTCAGTACTGAGTAAAACTGACAGACAGATATATCATTGAAAATTATGTCAATCCTAATTGTGTGTGCTGTGTGAAAAATAAAAACATTTCTTCTGTCCCCTTTCCATTCCCATGTCATTACCTAAAGTCCTGATATTGTGCAACATAAATTCTAGTAGTGATGTGGCAAGGAGATGTGAGAAGGCTGAATGTATCAGTGTAATGCAGTAGTAGCTCTGCTCATTGGTAGATATACACTTTGATTTATTTTATGCTCCTTAAAAATTGCTATATAAAACAATTTTTGTACATTTTTTTTACTAAATATTGCCTTTTGCATTTGCACACCACTTAACAGTGCACATCTACATTCATGGCTTAAGGAAAAAAGTGAAAAATTTAATTTGGCTTGCCTTCAGTAGCGCAAATAAGTCTAGCAGCGATACACAGCCATTGGCACGCTAGATATTAAGGACTACAGAGAATGGACATGACAGATGTCCAGTTCTGTGGCACAAGGTATAAATGAAGTGAATTAAGAAAAATAAGATGGATAATACAGTGTTTGAAACCTGTTTACAGATCATATTTGAATTATTCTCAATGCATATTTTTTTTTCAAATTTGTAATCTGCATTTGCATGCTGCTCAGCAGTGCACAAGTAGGGTTTACTACAGAAGGAAAAAAAGTGAAAAATTTTGTTTAGGTGCCTTATGTAATGCAAACACACCTGACAATAGTGCACAGGCAGCATCAGTCTGGATGGTTCTTAGTGACTGAATTCCACATCTCAGATAACCATTCCTGTAGGACAATGCATAATTGAAGTGAACTGACAGAAATAAGGCAGTTGATGCAGGGCTCAAATACAGTTAATTATTAATTTTACAGAGAGTGGCATGAATGCATATTTGCACACATTTATTTTTATCACTGTGTTGTGTAAAATTCTACTATTCTCAGGAGTATAGCTAACAGCATGTGAGCTGTTGTCTGACAACTTTCACATTATTTGTCATTAACTACAAGCCTGATAATATGTTTCATAAAGTGTATTTCTGATGTTGCAAGGAGATGTGAGAAGGATGAATTGTGTCACTTGAATACACTTCTTGCTCTGGTCATTGCTACATATACCCATTAATTGAATTTGATTTACTGTAAGCTCTTGTCTCTGTCATATATTTTTTTTCTAATTCCTTTCCCATTTGTTCTCTTGGAGATGTGAGAAGGATGAATTGTGTCACTCAAATACACTTATTGCTCTGGTCATTGCTACATATACCCATTGACTGAGTTCAATTTACTATCAGCTCTTGTCTCTATTATATATTTTTTCTAATTCTTTTTCCATTTGCTCTCCATTCGGCATCATGCAAATGCAGTTTATTACCTAAAGAAAAAAGTAAAAAATTTAGTTTAGGTTGCCTTACATAGCAAAAATAAACCTTGTAACAGTGCACTTTCATCAACACTTGACAGTACTGAGTGCAGAAATTCCCCCTGTCACTTACCTATGTCTATGCCACAAGGTGTAAATGCAGTGACTTGAGATAAAGAGCATGGGTGATTAAGAGTTCAAATCCAGCTAAAAGATACTTTTACAAATGGTGTCAGTGTCCCATTTCAAACAATTTGATTAGAAATGTAAAACTAAAGACAAATGAGAATGATAAACATGTTTGTTGCAAGCAATATATCAGTAATGCCTGAATAACTAAACTTTTCTATTTAGCATATATCATTAATGCATCACATATAACTTCAAGCTAATGTGTGTACACTTTCTTAAATGTGACAATGATATTTAAATTAAAATGCACTTGTATATGTATGAGGGGCACAATAGTTTTCTTATAATCATAATAATCCATTACATATCCTAATTATGTATTTAGGACAGTTATGTCTTGTGAAGTATGTGTGTAACATACCCTGACCTGAATTACTCATGTCATGCAACTCCATCCATCTGAAATATATGTACAAACAGAAATAATGCCTTTCACATAGGAATGCATTCCCAGGGCTACTTAACCCCCCACCCCCAATACACACACAGTGAAGTATCTCTCCACTCATTCTGATATTAGTGTATCTCTAATTACCACACTTAAAAAGATGTTCCCCTGTGACAATGAGAATTAATAAGCTATGTTTCAGTTTTTGCATTCCTTTTTCCATGGGTTAAATTCCCTGAAGGGACAACACACTTTTAACAGTGTGTAAGTCCCAACATCAAAAAATGTTACCCCTAATCCTATTTATCCTTCTGAACATGAAGTATTACAAGCCAAGCTATTGAGCATTTCATTGCTGAACAATGGAACATGTGTTAGTTGTTGAGTATCAAATATCAAATATGGCAAATCTCAGTGCCATGTTTCACATCTTTAATGTTATTTTTTGCAAGTAGAGCCAATGTGTCTGGCAAGGAATCCATATGCTTTCAATTGTGCAAATGCATTTGTCAAAGCTGTGTATATTTGTGCACAACCTATTATACGTGAGATCTGAACTGGGCACCAGATCAGATAAATATTGTTAGCTTGACTTCTGCAGACATGTCTGGCGATGGAGAGAATAGTGCTAAATTTAGAGCAGGAAAGGTGGGGGTGTTGAGGAGTCAGGATATTTGTGGCACTCCTCATGAAGTGCTACAGCTGTAGGCTGATGAAGGGAGATTATACTGGGTCTCAGTACAAAGCAGAGGCTTGGAATAGCTTGGTCAAGGCTGTCTGCAGTGCAACTGGAATTCCACGCACTAGGGAACAAAGTTGTCACCACTATAGTAACCTTAAAATCACAAGCAGGACCTCATATGTCAATGGGGGGCTGAATTTAAGACACCAAACACCCCTCAGCTGTGTAGGAATACTAACTCATAACCTGTGTATAACATGGCATTGATTATCTAGAGCAGACAGCCAATGCACTTATTCATTATACCTGTTTTCCACTGTACAGCCACCGAGAAAATTGCAGCAAACTGTAAGGTGCACCAGGAGAGATTAACTTACCTCTGAGATGTACAAGATAAGAATGCATTTGGTCCAAATTTGAGCCAGATAATTATTTTCAGTCTCTCAGTCAACAGCATCTTGAGCAGGTATACATCAATCTTGATATCAAGCATGCGTGTCTTCCCCATTAACTCTTGCTGCCTGCATTAGGCAATAAGAACACTAGCATAACTGTGTATGAGTTCAGTACCCAGAAGCAGCAATGAGTTATTATTACAGGATAGTATTTCTAAAATATTAACAACAATAATATGCCAAGAACAATTCAAATATGGTAATTGCAATTATTACATTTGAATACATGTATCCTATTCATCACAGGGAAACAAAGGCAGCTCTTTCTTATATCCTAGCAGTGAGATTTGTTTATTTTATGGCACATTAATATCTTCACATCACATATAGAAGTGGCAAGGGTGTACAATAGTACATTATCAAAACCGTTTATATAGTGCTAAAAAAGGTTTTGAAAAAATAAATGTGTGACATGCTATGGATCTAATTATCTCTTTTGTTTGTCTCCATGCACTCTACATCTCTTTTTTGGGAGGGGGGGTTATAATTTGCATACTTTGCTGTTGAAACCCAAATGACCAACAACATAGAGAGGTTGACCGACCACTGTGGCTTAGCCCACCATACCTCCACAGATTGCAGCAGAGACACCCAGTCCTTTAGGTTCAAAACTTGTAAGTGTTGCCTCCACATCCCCCGTCCAATCTTCTCCACCTGAATCAGGTAGTGCTGCCCCAGCTGCTGGTACAGTGGTACCCTCTGCAAGCAGTACCAGTGGAGGTGGCAATATTCTCACCTGGGATGAGCTGACAGGGCTGGAGAAGGATATCATGGAGAGGGGCCATGGTACATGTATTCGCAGGGTTGAAAAGGTCCTGCACTGGATTACTAAAATGATGCCATATCCAGTACGGACCCAGGCAACTAATACAGGAAACAGTTATGACAGTTCTGAGAGTGAGGACTAGATTCTCATTGTTCTCTAACTGGATATGGGAGCCCTTACCTATCCTCAATTATGGTATCCCACAACCTTTTGTGTCCATCACCATCCATGCCTGTCTTGTATGTCCTGTACGTCTGTGCATGCTTCCTAACCTACCCTGCCCACCTAACCCTATCATTCCTAAGCACTTTCCACAACCCCCCCCCAAAAAAATGGGCACCAGTCCCACAAAAAAAAAAAAAATTACACCACATACATAGCTTTCCATTTCACCTACGTGTCTTCTTGACACATTTGATTTTCATTCAGTGTGCTGGTGTCACCCATCACTGGTGTAGTGACTCTCCAACGTCATGAAATTCTGTGTACAGCTATGCATTTAGGTTGTGAAGAAGTGGATAACTGTGGTCCTCTCCACCACCCTCCTGTAAATTCCTGTATTCTTTCCCCATGTCCTACCCTCTGCTTGCCACCCTTATTTCCACCACTGTATTATCCACGCCTTTTTCACACATTTAATCTGGATAAAAAAATAGATTCACACACAATTCACATGGCCAGAAATGTCCCATGGAAAAGCCTTCACTTTATGTCCTCAGGATTTGTGTGGAGGTTGACATAGCTCAACAGTGCTGAGTGATGGTGAATGCTGTTTAACTTCTTATTGCAAAAACTGAAGATTTCAATTTTTAGCTGCAGTCATCTGGATACTTTTGCACAGATGTGTTTAAATCAACTGTGCAATGAGAATACAGATTAAAGTTGACTAAAGGTAGTACATATGCAGAAAATGCCCAATAGCAACTAGAATACCTCTGCAAACACAGTAAAGGCAAACAAAAATCCAGAAAAAATGCTGAGCAGTCTTCAGTCTTAAAAAAAAGGTAAAAAAGCAGACTTGAATCAGAATAAAAGTATAAGTCTTCTTTATTGTCATACATATTTCTTCCTCAGGTGTCCTCAGGTGTATACTAACAAAAAAAACCACCACTATATACTTAACTAAAAAAATAATCATCTGACTCAATAATACCCCATTTTAGCTATTCTCTCTCTTATTCAGAGAGCAGCAGAAATTAAAGCTGTGTGTGTGATGAAACACAAAAGTGACTATTTTTAATAAATAAAATAAAATAAAAAATACATAATATATATATAAAAAACATTCTCTATTTTATCATAATGTATGAGGCTCTAAAAAATATATAGACTTCTAAAAAATACATCAATTTAAAACATAAACCCAAAGCCATCTATTTACCTACGTAGCCCTACGTAGACAGTTCTTAGTCTTCTGGTTGTAATGAAGTAGGAGTTCCTATGTGGTGTGTGACATCATTTCCCTTTTTGTAGACCAATGTTTTTGTATATCGTCATGGGTTGAATTGCAGCTTCAAATTATTATTTAATGATGTTTCATATTCCTATCATATAGTTCACTGCAAGAATTTCATTAAAATACCATTTCAGTAGTGCAGCAAGATATCATTTGCATAAACATTGAACCCCCAACAGGGAAGCAACCTTATTTTGGTTATGTCTTCATGTTTGTTGTACTTGTCTACCCCTTATTTCTCTCCATAGCAAGCACTGTATTGTACAGAGCATGACAGAAGAAAAATGTTTTAATAAGTAAGAGTAACACACCATACAGATGTTCCTCTATGTCACACAAAATAAAGTGCTGCTATTCTTCTCTGCTTCTGTTTCTGTCGCTCTCTGTTCACCACTTCTGCTTCAGTAAGTTGTCACTGTCCTTCATGTTATTTAAATGGTGCAAGCTAGTAATTCCTTTGTGGCATGATGAGATAATGCTTACATGTATAGACAGATTTTTTTTTACTGATTTCAAGGATTCTAATCCAGGCATTAGCTAAGTGTTACTGACTGGTTTTGATAGGGTCTATATTATAAAACCGAAAAGACTTTATCACAAATGCTCACATGAGCGAAAATGCCAGTAATTGAACTTGCTATTGTGGGGAGCTGTGCCCCCCACACCCCCTGCTAACTATATATTCCAACTCTGAGGTCGCACTACAGTGAGGAAAGGGCAAATATCCCACTTCTCACTATATCATGACCCAACAATCACAGATTTGATTCCCGGCATTATTGCTCGTGTGAGCATTCGCGCTATAATCTTTTCGTGCATCTAATATAGACCCATTTTGGTGCACTATTTTATGTATACCTGTTGGCTACATATTGTTATGAACCACCATTATCCTGCATCTGTCATAACTTACCTTGTCCCAGCCTCCATCTCACCATGCCGATGTATCTACTCCTTTCTGTGTCATTATTCTTCCACCTCTGCATTTGCACAATGTCTGTAACCCTACTCCAGTCAATTTTCCTAAAGATATATCAAACATATACTGACTATCTCAAATGATATTCTACAGCTGCTTCATGGCTACATCAATAAGGTCAAACAGATTTATTTTATCTCGGATTATATTTTTCATCTACTTCATAGTTATATCAATATGGTCTAAATACATTTATATATATCATGAAACATACATTGATTATCTTGAATAATATTTTTTCAGCTACTTGATAGCTATATCATTATGGTAGATGCCCTTAATATGAGAACAATGTATGATGATCCATGTCTTTAAATGGGGTGTAAGCCTCCATGCATCCCCCTCACTACTTAAATATTCCAGATCCAGAATCGTTAAATATGAAGGAAAGGGCATACTTTCTATAATTGGTATTACAGCAATCTCACACCACCACCATCACTGGCCATCTGTTCTGTCAACCAGATTGAAAAAAACAGGTATTGACCAAATAATCATTAACTATTTTACACTAACCCATATGTATATATGGTTATCATTATAATAAAATGACTTTGTATTTGATATTGTGATCAGGTGTTCATGCTTATATAACAAAAGCTTTGTGATAACATGTGCTCACTGTAGCTTATGAACACATCAACTATTGTGACAGGATATCAAGTTTTGATGTTATCTGTTAGTGTTTTTATGCCTTTTCAGTTCCAAATGACAATAAATATTTAATATGTTTTATTTCAGTATGGTGAAGTTTCAAATAAATGACATGGAGAATGTGTGACAGTGAAACAGGATTGCAGATTATTATCTGACTTTGCAAATGCTTAGTTTATATGCCATTAGAATGTTGGCACCCATTGTAACAGTTAAACAGCTATATCATTTACATTTCTTGACAAATATGTTTCGTTATGGCTGTATTGCAATCATGCACTTTTAGTGTTACGTTGGTGTGTCACATTTCTAAATATGCAGATGAACTGCTTGTGGAAAACACGATTTTAAAATTGAATGAATTCACTTTATGTGTACCTACTTTAGATGCCCATTGTTAATTGATATTACCATCAATAAAATAATGTTTATTATTTAAACAATTTGTGGTACACAACATAACATACATTGCAAAGCAAAAAATGCCCAATAAACACCAGGCACCTCTGCAGAAAGAGAAGGTTATGCAATGATAGAGATAGAATTTATGATGAGGTTGCTTATGGAACCAAACCATGTGGTAAATGCGCACAATGTGAATATATTAATGAGGAGGCATTCTTTAAGCATCCAGACACTGAAAGAATTTTTGATATCAGGGTTGATGCCACCTGTGAGACCACACATGTGGTGTATTTGGCTAGCTGTTTAGTCTGTAACAGTTTTTATATAGGCAAGACGGATCACAAGTTAAAAGAGAGAATTAGGGAGCATGTTTACCACATTGGGAAAGGGTCCAGCATCAATGCTTTAGCAAAGCATGTTTTAAACATGAGGGAACAGCATAGATTTCATTTTGTGGTAGTCTCTAGGAATTATGAGAGTGTAAGTGGTGGAGATATTAGGGCTAGGACTGAAGAGATTGAGGCAAAATGGATTGTCATGCTGAGAGCAAATCATGGCCATGTGCTTAATGATTGTGTACCTATGAAACCAGTCCTTAGTAGGAGAGCTTTGCTTAGGTAGTTTTGTTTTTAGTTTTGTTTTTAATAAATGTTTTAATGAATGTTTTAGTATATGTTTGGATATATTAATAGTTTAATAGGGCTGAGTGATGTTGTGAACAAATTATTTATGAAGATAGTTTTTTTTGATAGTTTTAGTGTAGTGAATGTTATATCTTTAAAAAGTTCATTTGAAGTCATGTGATTCAATTATGTGTTCTATAAATAGGTGTGTTTTCTTGCTTTGTATGTACACCTGAAGAAGCTCAGTGTGAAAGCGCTTGTGTTGCAATAAAGACGGTACTGTTGTAACTGTTATCTGAAGTTACATTATTCTTGGATCCTGGAGCCTATCCTCAGCAGTTTTTTGGATTTGTGTTTTATAGCATACATTGTATTCACTCTAGTGATATGACTCCAGGCTTACCATCATTTTATTGATGACTAGAATATCAACAACCAGAATCCTGAGATAATCGCACTAATACACTAAAATGTTGAGACCCACAATATCAGACTTACAGACTTTCCTCTCTTCATATCCCATGAAATTGCTTGCTCTTGGGTTCACAGCAGTAGGGAGGTTCAATATTCAGTATTTTTCATCATTATGGGTATCATAAAATTTTTAACTTTGGATTATTCAGTGTTTTAGTCATATAAATGCAAAACAAATATGGAAACTATGTCTACTGCCATTATTATATTGCAGTTTGTGTCTTGTTATTGCTGTTCCAATTTATTGTGACAAAGCGGCTTTACAGATATATGTAAATGCTCACATGCCTGTTGTAGCTGGCATAAATCTGTATATTTGTGGTGGATTTCTAAGCATTTGTGGCTGCTGGCTAGGATAGCAGTATTCATGGAATTTCAGTCATATATCACTAATGCTTTTTATACTTCATTGTCTTATGGCCCTTCGCAAAGGTATCATTATATAAACTCATATTTATGTGCATTAAAGCAGTGGAGCCTTCATAAATTCTAACTCAAGATGGTCCAATGATTTGTTTTGGACTTACAGTTAAACAAGGTATGTACAGTATTGTGTTTGAGGGAGGAGACCATTTATGCTACTGGTACTTTGCTCTCACCGGGGTGCTTATGGACATCGTACAGCATTTTATATGGATCAGGTATTTCATCTCTGATAAGTAAGAGCAGTGCATCTTTCTCATTAGTCATTATATGTTGTTTCAGTATAGAATTCATATAGTTTGTGATAGTTGTAATAGGTATATAGCTGTACCCCAGGATTCAGCAAACCTCCATGCAGGAATAACCTATTCCTGCACCGAAGGGACTACACAGGAACAGCATGGCAGTGCACCATGCATATGCATGAAGGAATGCTGCAGTGCTGCAATATGTACATGGAAATGTGTACGAGTGCAGGGGGCTTGTCTAAGAGCAGTGCCAGAGATACATGTCCCCTGCACACCAGAATTGCCATACGGCAATGTAATAGGAGATCGCTCTTTTTACATGCCACAATGGACAAAAGCACAGATGTGCACAGAATATCTAGTTATTGCCGTTAGTGTATGGCCTGGCAATAAAACACAGCCACTGTCAAAGAAGTGGCAAATAAAGAAAGAATGAAGTTAGAAAATAATGACAGACATTTGAGTTTTACACAGCATACCCCTCAGAAAATGCATGTGAATGCAAAACCTGTTATCCTAACAACTGTGTCAAGTTGTAAGAGCAATATTTAAAAAGTGTCGCTAATGTTTCTTCTTTTTTCACATCATCAGGAAAGTTTAAGCATAGCTGCGCGTGTGCCCATTGCTTAGCTACGCTTAGCCCAGCATAAACAGTCCAACAAGTGAAATAGTAATAGACATGCACCATGTGCAGTAGTGTAATAGCATACTGGTCAGAGTGTATGCTCTGTATGTAGACAGACAGGGTTCTACCCCCACTGCAGCCAATTCTATTTGGTATGTGGCATCACCACAAGTGTAATATTTTAGTATATTTATGTAGTAAGTAATTTATATTTCCCAGCCAGAGCAATGTATTAGGGCCAGATGTGAGGTGTCAGTATACTGAAGTTGTGAAACCCCCATATAAACACAAGTGTCCCATACACGCAGTCACACAAAATGTCAGAAAAGCACATAGGGGATGTTATGAAAGGTCAACATACATATCATAAGCTTTGCTAAATGATGAATGAAACTCACCATCATGATAGTTCAAAAAATGAAAGGTAAATAATGCTACATTATGCTCAGTTAAGCTGAGGCACTGTAAGCATTGCTGAAACGTAAATGCTAAGCATGAAATACTGTAACTAAGTAGATGTGCACACTGGTAAGCTGTGCTCAGCACCTACCCTTTAAGCACTGCCAACCTTAGCTAAGCAGGTTTGCCCATAGCTTAGGTTAGCTCAGCATATTCAAAACCATCCAGTCACAGCAAAGGGTGGGAAATCAGCCATATTAAACCCTGCAGGAGGGAATACAGCTCGTAACTGGTTGCAGCTCCCCACTGTAGGCAGTATGGCAGGTGTTGGAGAGGGCATGCACTTTCGTGCAAAGAGCTGGGGCATACAGGAGTCCAAGGTCATGGTAGGAGTCCTGGTAAAAACCATGACATGAGACTGCTGCAGGACCAATATCAGGGCTCCCAATATAAAGCAGAAGCCTGGAAAGTCTCGCCCATGATCTCACCAGTGCCACTGGTATCCCTCAGACTGGTGAGCAGGTCTGGCACCACTATGCCAACTTGAAACAGAGGAAGAGGGAGCTCTTGGAACAGTGGGTCCAAAAGGAAGACAGAGGGGAGATGTTCCAACAGTGTTTAAGTATTCATAGCAATAACTGTTTACCAAAGTCCAGTCTGTGTATGTGATGGATAGGTATGCATAAATATTTCTCTATTTTCATTACAGCTCCAGCTGAGCGGGCTGTGAACCAGGAAGCCCATGCCAGCAGGTTGCAAAGGCTGCATCGCGAAGCTGATGAGTAACAGTCCTGCTTGTAGTAGTCATACTAAATACATATAAAGGAGTAAAATGTCACCTAACAGTATAACAAATGTGTATGGTTTGTACTGAATAAATCAAAAATATGACACTAATAGTCCCATATAGGTCATAGTTAAATAAACTTGTAACTGCCTGGCAATAAAGTTCTAAATCCTGGACTGGATATGTTTACTCTGGTATTGTATGGCCTGACATGCTGAATTTACCAAGATCTGATATCTGAATAGTACTGTTGTGTTAATCACTGTTTCTTACACTGTGCTACATAACAAAATATGTCTACGAATGTCTGTATAAGAATGTTGTAACTACAAAGTCATATTGTACAACCAAGAGAGACTTAGACAGAAAATACTGAAGGAAAATACAGCAATTTCTAAATAGCTCACTGATGAAACACAAATTGTTGTATTTTTAGCAGACACAGCCATGGTTCGAATCGTGGGCGTGGTAGTAAGCTGTACACATAATTTTAACTAGGATTACTCGAATATGTGTAGAAACAGTCAGGTAGTGTTAACAAACATTCCCCCCACAGGTCCTTCAGGTAAGAGAAGTAGAAAGTAGCTATGAGATGGTTGAATTATACACTGTATACAAACATACCACTGGGCAAACCAAGGCCATAGGGCATTATAATAATACCTGTACAGTAATGATTAGAGCAATGATCATTAAAGTTGTGAGTACTGCAAGGATATACAAGTTGTTAATTGACATCTTTCTCCCACCACCATATCTGCAACAATAATCTAAACCTACAAATCAATGAGTATGTTTTACACCAAACCTCCTCCAGTTTGTTGGCCTGTCTCCACAGTGTTTGTTGTAAGAAGTATTTCCAACTACCCTCTGTGATGCTGTTTGTCAGACACCCACATGAAGTCCTGCTCACAGTGAAGGAAAAGGGCCGACACCCACATGAAGTGCTTAGTTATAGGAGTGTGTTTCCATGCAATTGGCTATAGGAATGATACAGTAGATGTTCCTCATGCAATTAGCAAGTAGAGGACTCCAATTCGTGCACAGACCATCAGCTGATCATGAGCATTACCTACAAAGGTCAAGCTGCTGCCTATGCAAAACAGGTGTATTGTTCCACATCTACCAGAGAGAGAGAAAGAGTTTCAAACCCTTACCTAGCTATGCATTGCTATTACAGTGTTATGCATTTATCGCATGTGCCACAAAGCTTATATATTGGGGAACTGTCCAAATGTGTCTTTGAAGGTGAGTGACAGCAACAGTGCTAAAGGAGGGGTAAAGAAGTGTAGTAAGTGTGAATGTCCACAAAATCAGATGTCAAGAAAGACACACACTCACACACTCATTATCACAGTTGCCAGGACCAGGATTAGAACTCCTACCTAATTAGTTTGCTACACAAGGGTATTACACAGTTATCACAAGTGCCACAGGGCTTATATGTTGGAGTGCTGTCCAAAGGTATCTTTGAAGTGAGTGAGGTATCTTTGAAGGTATATGTTGGAGCGCTGTCCAAAGGTATCTTTGAAGGTGAGTGACATCAGCAGCAGTGCTAAAGGATGGATAAGGGAAGTGTACTAACTGTGAATGTCCACAAAATCAGGTGTCAACAAAGACACACACACACACTATCTCACACAAACACACACATTAACACTGTTGCTAGGACCAGGATTAGAACTCCTATCTATCTAGTTTTCTACACTGTGGCACTACGCAGTTATTACAAGTACCACAGAGCTTATATGTTGAAAAGCTGTCCAAAGGTATCTTTGAAGGTGAGTGACATCAGCAGCAGTGCTAAAGGAGGGGTAAGGGAAGTGTAGTAAGTGTGAATGTCCACAAAATCAGGTGTCAACAAAGACACACACACACACCTTATCACAGTTGCTAGGACCAAGATTTCAACTCCTACCTAACTAGTTTGCTACTCTACAGTATTACACAGTTATCATGAGTGCCACATAGCTTATAGGGCTGAGACTTGGCCAAGGGGTTATTTCAAGGTGACTGACATCAGCAGGCATGCTAAAGTAGGGCAATGGGAGGTTTTGTGAGTGTGAATGACCTCAAAATCATTCATTGCCACATACACACACACAGTTTGACAGTTGCCATGGCTGGTATTAGAACGCCTACCTAAGTAGCTTGCTACACTACAATATTACACAGTTATTGCAAGTGCCACATGGCTTATAGGGCTGAGACTTGGCCAATGGGTTATTTTAAGGTGACTAACATCAGTAGGAGTGCTAAAGTAGGGCAATGGGAAGCACAGTGTGTGTGAATGGACCATAAATCATTCCTCTGGAAACACACACACACACACACACACACACACACACACACACACACACACACACACACACACACACACACACACACACACACACACACACACACACACACACACACACACACACACACACACACAACTTTTCATTTGACAGGACTGAGTATACAAATGCTAAATGGATACTGATTTGTACTATCACGTTACACAGTTATCACAAGCACCACAGACACTATAGGGCTGAGGGCTACCAAAAGGAATGTCTACAGTGATTGACATCAGCACATTATGTGATATTGACCAATTGGATGTGTAGTGGGTAGGACAGGCCTCATAATGGAATTCTCTCTGTCACTGTCTGTCTCTCTTTTCCCCACATCTCTGTGTGTGTATGTTTGACATATTATAGTGTGTTGGCCTTGGATATGTGTGAGTATTCCTATCAAATGTGTGTGAAGCATAAATGGTGTACATTTTGGTGTGTGTGCACAGACATCTGCGAATGACAGATATGTATAGTCCACTGTGTTTTCAGACATGGTCTTCATTTCTCTAAGTGTAGGAACATGCCCAGTATGACCTTCTGTATTGAGTGTGTGAATCCATTCCAGGTAGGGTTGTACTCCAGTCCAGGATTTGGTGTTCTACACCTACAGCTAGCAACCTGTTTCTGCAGGATATCTGTAGATAGGTTGACAATATGGAGTCACAATGGGCAACAGATAGGGTGATACTGTAACTATTGCTGTCTGTGCTGCTTGTGTTACATGGTTGGTGTTAGCAGAGATATTCAGACATATGTACTGTTTTACACTGTGATGTATTATGTCATCAACTACTGACAGATATAATTATTTGCTCACAGTCATTTACTGGGTAATACAAGATGAATGAAGCTGAGTTCAGTATTATGGTCCACAGCCTACACATTCTTGCATACTCATGCCATTCTGGAGGGGTAGCTACAGCCACTTGCTGATGGGTCTGTGCAAATGGTCCAGTACCTTGATACTACGGTGCTGAGGATCCCCTTCTTGTACATATATTGACTTAACATAATGGCTATATCCTGCTGTGGCCATACCTCTCAGCTGTACAGCTTCACCCAGGTTACCCAGAGGCAGGGCTCATATAGCTGGTCAGTTCCCCTTTACATTGTGGTTTATGAGCAGGTTTGTAGCCACTCATTACTAGGTTTGCAGGCATGCAAAGTATGGGCACACATCAGAGTTTCAGACTTCACACACTCCATGACGTCCATGCTTCTACACCCCCCCTCTGTTTCCTAAAATTATGTGAGTGATATCTGAGAAGTATCCCTATAGTTGGCCCTTCATCCCAGAGGTATTTATGGATTGGTCCACAGTTCATGCAGTAGGACATGGGGGGGGGGGCATGCTACTGGGATTTGTCAACATGGCCTTGCATTTGGGTTCTGTTGACTGTGTTAGGTTGTTAGTTGGGACCCCATGAGATACCATACATTGGCACTACAGGTGAGGCACAGGCCTTTGACAGAGGACTGTAGGCCATTTGGTAGTGATGCAGGCCATCTGTAGCAGGCCAGTGCATTCTGTCACTCCTACATTCCCAGGCTGCTAGCCAATGGATTCCCCTGGGGTGACAGGGTAGGTTTGCGAGGTGTTAATGGCAATAGTTCCTGTCCATATTGATGCATTGGTCTGGATACAGGCAGGGTGCTGCTTACAGCTAGGGACATACCTGCATAGGACACCTCTTCAGCATGCTGCATCCTGTGGGTATTCCCATACAGAAGTGGGATAATACTGTACTCATTCCCAACAGCAAGGATATGACCTGTGATAAACCTGTGGCTGATGGGGTGAGCTGAGTGTATATGTGATATGGAAGCTATTTGCAGCTGACTCACAGATATACCTGGGACATTCCTCTTATGCTGCCTTGTGTGGGGACATAGGCAGTCTCTCATTACTTTATTACTGTGCCTTTTGTGGTTTGTCACTGATTGGCCAGACTACATCAGTATTCCATACTACATGGACAACTAATGTGCTGCTAACCTGTATGTACATTTCCAAAGTTGTGTGCAGTCGACAGTTACATTTTATGCACTCTGTCTAGGGTATATCCACCTGTCTACTGTGTGTATGTATGGGTCCACATTCATGGCATGTCCATCTTTCAGACGATAACAGATATTGACATCTGGAGAGTGAGTATGGACGACTGCTGACATGGATATTGCTGACAGGCATTGTGGTTGGCACTGCAGTTGTCGTGACATGGCCCTGTCAACTACAGTACTGCCCTTAGGCCACCGAGACACAACCCTCCATGCCTACATGATGACCACTTCCAGACAATACTGAATACACAACAACCTAACACACAGACCCCTGCATATTGTACACATGCAGCTATCTATCCTGTAGATTGGGCCAGCTAGGGTAATCTGTGCTCCACTGATATTACTCCTCACACTTACATGTCACTGCATTTCTACATAGGACTGTGGGGGGAGGGGCACACCTGATAACTTTAAACATTTACTGTGACTGTACTTGTATTTCAGGTACTCTGCTGGCTTCCATTTCATATTGTATTCTGATCTATCATGCAGACTGAAGGCATATCAGTAGAGTACATATCTTAGGTTTTATTGACCTACATTTCAGTTTCAGAATTCTTACCCTTCAGAACTAACATACAACTGCCAGACCTGTTGTAGTCTGTCTGTGGAGGTCTGGAGGGGGGGCTGTTCATCACTGCCATCAATTGGAGGCCTTAGCCCCACCTTTCTCTATGGTCATCTACACCTGTCCTGCTGGCTGAAGCAGGTGGTGGGTATGTGAGCCTCACTAACATGCATGTTTGTGTCCTATGGACACACATTTGGGCCACCACATGTACTGCAGTGGGATTTGTCACCTTGTCTAGAACTGCCTAGTATGTTGACACCAGTATTTGTTATGGATTTCGTGCTGCCCATATAGGTGTCCACTATCTGCTGCCATCCCATTCAGCCACCCAGTTCCCTTGCATGCTCACATCCATACCATAGTTACAACTATAAGAACATACTACTCCATTCAGTAATTGATAAGAAGAGTGACTTACCTTGTGGCTGGGTCAGTATTGAGAATGGTGCTGGAGGGATGACTATGTCGGATGCACATAGTACACAGGTAGTGTTATGTTTGGCATCTCTTTTACTGTATGTGCGAGTCAGAGAGAGGTGTAATTCTCTGGGTCCCTACCATGTCAGTGTATGTGCTATGCTTAAACCTTGTCACCACAGTAAACAGAACATGCTGGAGGGATAGATTCCTGTCCCAGAGACTTCCCATACTCTGAAACAGACTAACTATCTATGTCAAACAGAGCTCCTCATTAGCACTCTTCAAGAAAAATCTTGATGATTGGATGGGAAATAGGAAATTCACCCCAGGGATCACTTCTGTGGCTCTGCTCGACAGGGACACAGGAAAATAATTTTCTTGGGTGGCGAAAGCCAGGGTACCTTTTTGGCCTGGCTTATATAGGCCCTAGGGCCTATAGCCTAGTACCTACCTATGAACCTATAAACCTATGCGTTGTCTCTTTGCCAAAGCCTGGGCATACTGGGCAGGCCTCCTTCTGCCTACATGGCCAGGCTCAGATAGTTCCTCCTCTGAGCCACTCTGTGCCTGTGATGGCCTTGGCAATGGTGGGGGAGGCTGTGTGGCCTTGCCCTGTGCTGCTCCTGCTGCAGCAGTTTCTGCAGGATCATATTGTGCAGCATGGCACATACTATGAACATTTGTGTACATGTAGCTGGAGAGTACTGCAAGGCTCCACCGGATATGGCCAGACAGCAGAACTGTGACTTGAGCATCCCAAACACATGCTCTATTATGCTTCTGGTTTGTGCGTTTGCCTCATTATGGAGTTCTTGTTCAGGTGTGTGCACATTTTGGAGGGTTGTCATCAGCCACAGTTCCAGTGCGTAGCCAGTATCCCCCACTAGGTGACCATATGGGATGTCCCCAATGGCAAATGACTGGTATAGATGTGTCATATGCCAGATGTGCGAGTCATGATAGCTTCCAGGGTTCCCAGCACAAACATTCAAAGTAATGCCCTGGGCATCGCACATGGCCTGGCAGTTGACGGAGGGGAAGCCCTTGTGGTTTATGTAGACCCTACGCTGCTCACTGGGTGGTGCTTTGATGTGTATGTGCGTGCAGCCTATAGCACCCACTACCTCAGGGTATTCTGCTATTTGTTGGAAGAGACGCATATTGCTGGTCAATGCCTCATGAGTGTTGAGGAAATATATGTGCTCACCGGCATTGTGCTAACATGGCATCCAGGAACTGATAAAGTACTCTGCATGCTGATGCCTGTGACATCCCCATGATATCCCCAGTTGCCCTTTGGAAGGTACCTGTGGCTGGTATTCTTAAGCCTACACATACCTTGGTATCCACTGAGATGGGTTCCCCTCTGTTAGTTCTGTATGTGAGGTGGGGCTGGCACAGCTCAACAATTTGCTGTAGAATGCCCCTGGCTACCCTATAGCGCTCCACTATCTTCAACTCATGTATCCCCTGGTTGGTTAACCTGGTTCTGTACACTCTCCTCCTCCTTCTCACTGTGGGATGGTCATCAGCATTTACATCCTCACCACCTTCAGCCTCTTGCACATATTGATGTATGAGAGTGACAGCAGCCCCTAATATTTTGTTAGTTTTGTCAGGTAAAGTTTCCCTGTCTGTGTACACCGATGGTGTAGAGTTTGTGGGAAAAAACAGACTGAAAGGTATTTGGATAATTTATAGTAGTGTGCTGTACTGCTGCCTGTGTAATTGGCTGATTCTGATACATTTCACCTGCCAGCTATGCTAGTTCTCCTTGATTGCCTTCCTACTGCTGTTTTCCCTCCCATTGCCTTCCCATTTAAGCACCGAGGCATACGTGCATACCCAGTGCTCAGATGTGAACAGAGCTATTTCCTGTTTTTTTTTTTTTGTTTAAAACCCGGTGCATGGCGCGCACACCCATTTAAGCATGGAAAACAGTGCTCAGCAATGTGTGACACACCCCCTTTCTTAGCTGTGATTAGCTAAGAGCAAACATGGGCTGTAGTGCTCCAATAAGTTTACACCAAGCATGACACACCCCCTACTGAATTCATCCTCTTGTCCTGCCTACATGGTTCCCTATTCCTGCACCTGCACGGTTAGGTGCAGGCTGCCAGTAGGTAGAAATCTGGGATTCAGTATAGGATCCTTCATTTGTATACCCCAGTGTTTAGGTCCATAGTTACAACTCTCAGGCACACCCTTTCCCCTTGGCAACCAGTGCTCCCTTGTCTTGTTTACATTCTCCATGCCATTGACTATAATGGCAAAATGCAGATTTCTGTTAAAAAGCAGTTTTCCCTTTTTTTTTATATTTGGCACCCCCGTGTTTGTGCGCCGTTGCCCTTAGCTTAAACGGCCAAGATCTGGCATAAAAAATTAAAGTTTATTTTCATAAAATTTAAACAGTTTTTCTGGCCCATGGCCTTATATTTGGCCATTGGCATCTTGTATTCATCATAATACATGCTTTTCACGAGCTGTCATGCCTCCATTTTGTCAGATGCAAAAATGTATTTGACTACTAGCTGAATACGTTTTTGCTCTGACACTGTTCCTATATGGAACCCGGTCAGCTTGCTGAATCCCAATATCACCTCATTTGCATGGTTTTCACCAGCAAATGAGATGATTTGCATACTGAACGGTTTTCCGTGCAGGGACAGTGTAGGCCCGCTAGTGCATGGGAAACCGGCCCTATCCTGAATTGCACAGTGGCTGTATTCCATGCAGGAGCAGGTACACTGTTCCTGCACAGAAATGAGCCGTTCGTGAATCTGGCCTGTAGTTGCGGTATATGGGTTATTATTTTTTTCAACACTATTTTTTCAGTCTCTATGAATGTATTGCACTACTGCAAAACTCTGTTCACTTTTATACTCTGTTGGTTGAATTCATAAGCATAAATTGTTATATTTAAGTGAGTGGCTTATCTGAGTCTTTCTTTTTCTGGATATTGAAATTTTCATGTGGCATTTGTGTTGGAATAAAGTTGCTGCATGGTACTGACTGCTTCTTTTGTGCTATGACTTATGCAGATATCTGGATATTTATTCACTTGTTAGTAATCGTCAGAAATCTGTTCTGTGATTCCGAATTTCCTTCTCAGTCCCTAGCATCTGCATTGCTGCTCTGGTTTCATGCAATCTAGCCCATTATTATACCTTTATGCTTAGTTCTAACAATTGTATCTCAGCAGAGGGCTTTGCGGAACTTACACCAAGTGACTCAGAACCTCTGATCATACATATTCCATTTGCCACGCTTTTACTTTTGGGAACGTTTTCTCATTTTTTAAGTGTTACAGAGTTGTAGAAGACATTCTGTTGGTGAGAAGAACAGGAAGGAATTTAAAATGTGTGAGCTTCTTTATTGCATTCTTTTGCAAATTAAATAAATATTGTCATTGACAGCATAAGTAGAATACTTCACATTTTGTAACTAGTTATGAGTGGATGATTTTCGTGTAGTTCATTGTGTCTTTGCTTTGTTGCTTATTTAAAATAAATTGCCTTCATTGTAATTCTGGGAATGTGTCTGGTAGTTTCTGAAAATTAAATTGCATCTATTTGTAGTAATTTACAAAAACATATAAAAGGCATATATGCAGGACACCACTCATGAAACAGGTATCCACATTATTCTGTTACCTTACTCTTTTTTTTAAATTTGCTTGCATTTTAAAATACGTTGATTTGCGTGTCTTTTTTCCATTATACAAATTCTTAAACAGCATCCATATTAAAAAGTCATACTGGGCCATACCTCTCAGCCAGGGACCAAGACAAAAAAATAATAGGAGACAATGCTCAAAAAATCGGGGCAGATTTTAAAGAGTCTTTTATAAACTAAAAAAGTAGCTAAATAACAGGTTTTGCAGTAGCATCAGTCTTCTTAAGGGGATGAAGTATGAAGGTCAAAAGTCAGTCATTATTTAGTGATTTCAGTCCTCAATGATTTGCCAAAAACCCATAGATTTTGCAAGGAACAAGCCAAAATAAGAGGAAAAAATTTGGACAGTTGAGAGGTATGTTTTAAGTATTTTTGTTTCTGAATATCATGGAGTAAACATCATAACTATGTTTGTTTTAATTAAATTAAATGTGAGTATTCTAAAGTAACAGCAAAGTAAGAAGCTTGCTGTTACACATTAAAATATTTTTGTTGGGGATAAAGCTCTCTGCAGCAACTGATGGAGGGGGACTGCACCTCCCACAATCCCTCGGCTTAAAAAAGGGGGACATTTATGGAATGCAACAATTTCAGACTTTAGAAGATTTAGAAGTATCTATTTCCCTCCTATCACACTTAAATATTTGCAGTGCCAGTGAGTGCACTTGCAGTCCTTGATCATGACTTGACAGATGCTGTCCACTGTACATGGAGTTTGTTCTTGTAAATTACCATACTGTGAGGCAGGGTATACAAAAGTATAGCTCCACTGACTATCAAAATCAATTTTACTATTTTTGAGGGGGAGCTTTAATACTCTCAGAGATGAGACCAGCAGCTTGCTTTGTTAAATACCATAATTTCCAAGTTCACTGCATCTCAGGGATAATGAATGTCATGATTTTCTGAATCAACAGTTCACAGAATCAACCACAGCTAACTTTAATGTGTTATTTTTAAACATGTTTGCTTTAGTACAAACAGAGAAAATGTCATTTGGACATGTTAAAATGCTTACCTTCTACACAAATACATCTGTACTTTAAGTGCTGTAAAAGGAATAACACACAGAAACATTTATTGAAACATGTAGGTGGTCAGGTCATTTGATTCAATTTCTGTGACCTACACAATCTCCAGGACAACAAAAAGTCATGGCCAAATGCACTATGATTTGATTTTTCCACTCTGTCTTATTCTTTTGCCTGTCATTCTTGTGTTGTTTTGGTTCATTCTTCCAGACACAGAAAGCAGTGATTGCATTCAGGATAGCAGGGCTTTCTTTCATTTCTTCTTCTCAGTTTATTCTCAGTGGTCTGCTTTGTTCATTGGAAGAGTTCATGAAGTCTCCCCTTTAAAGTGTATCAAATGTCTGCTTCCCCCTCTGTACCTCACAATAATAGGCCTTTATGAAAGTGACAGGAGATGACACAACCATCCCTACAACATGAAGGACTGAATCAAAAATTTGTTATCATATCAGAGACTGGAGTAGGCACGTGAGGGAAACCAGCAGGTTTCAGGCAAACAAACCCAATGTCAAGGCACCTATACTTAGTGATATGAAGAACCATGAAATAGTATATAATACTAGCACAGTAATGCTATATTTATATAGGGGACCACAAGTGCATAGCTTGTAACTATAGTAACTAAGATGTATAACTAATCTGCATGTATCAAGTCTCTGGCAGTTTCTGCTAAGCCTTGTCTAATAAACTCTGATAAGATCATATACTTTACATTCACATTTCTAATTTAAAATTACTATTTGTGATGAAACTTCACCAGGAAACATGTGATATAATATGCATAATGGTGATATAACCCATTGTCTATTTACCAAACAGAAAAAAATGGCTTGGTCTCATAATATGTACAAGAGGCCCAGGTAATCACATAAGTGAACAGCCATTTCAGTTATGAGTAAGAACAAACCAAAACTCAAAACACAACAGCCATTGACCATTCACTGGTGGCTCATTGTACTGGCTTGCTGAGCCCTCACAAATAAAAATAAGTAATTTTATCTTGTTTTAATTGTTATTTCCCCTAAAAATAGTTGAATTTCTAATTTTTGGAAGTTCTGATTTTTATAAACAATAAAAAAAATGATATGACTTAAGCTCTTTTCAAAACAGAAAATAAGACAATTGCACATTATTGTATGCCCTAATGCCATTTCAGTGCATGGAAATTATGTTCCATTAGGGTTGTTTGGGCCACTACATGGAGCAGTGACCAGCCTTTTTAACTGACTCAGGACACAATAGGTGACAGAAGCAGCCTAAATTAAAAGTGAAAGCACTTGCAGATGCGAGATGGGACTCACTGAGTGTGAAAGAAAGCTGTTTTTCATTAAATAATTTTTTTAAATAAATTATTCTCTGTCTGCAATCTTGAAGTGCTTTACTGGAAAGGCTCACCCAGACTCTGTGACAGTTTGTTGTGAGGGAAAGGTTAATTTGCTTTTTATTTCTTGTATTTTGCATTACTTTATTGCCTTTTTCTATTTTGTATAATGTGATTTGTTTTCTTTACATTGTGTGTTACTTATATTCTGCTTTTAACTGCATATTAAAACTTGAAAAGAGACCAGAGCTCTGTCTCTTGTGAGTCAGACAGAAAATTTTCCCACCCTCCTAGCCTGTTACTGTTGTGTTCTTAAACACCATCGTCTTTCTAGTTGTCTGCCCCTTATGTTAATTTGACCATACATCTCATTTCCTCTCTGCTTTTACCTGCTGGTGTGAATAAGCACAAAATTATCATTTTGTGAAATCACCCCCCTCAACTATTTAAATTTATTGACCATCCTACTGTATTCCATAGTACCAGAATACAAAAGTGCCCAGCCCCTTTCAATCTATCTTGCTCTTTTAAAAATAGTGGCTCTCCACTAAAACTTAACATTTTAGACAAGTTACCCACTTTCATATCTAACTGCTTTGTTCACACTGCAATGTTCAGGATAAACCATTTTTTTTCATCTTACCTTTAAGTGTTTGTTGCAAGACCACCAGTTATTGGAGAGCCCATATTCTGCCTCCCAGTAGTCAGCTTGGGATTAGTGATTTTATGTTGTCATGGTGAGAGAAAGAGTATAGTGACATTATTTCCTGGAGACTGCTGATGACCAGAAAGCCTAATAACTGCTTTATAGGTGACAGCTTGGAATCTGTGCTTATATCCTGATCCTTGTGAGAGTAGAAGAGTGCATTGATTCCTGACTCTTTCTGGTTGGAGAATGAGTGCCTGTGCTTAAGGTACCCGATTGGTCTGGTTGCTGTTCGAGGCATATACCAGAAAAAGGCTACAAGCCTACAGACCCTTACATCATCTGGGACAAGACTGTGGATCACCAGACTGTGGCCTGCTTCTCTTCTTGGTATTGGTGCTAGCATTTTGCTTCTGGTGAGAGAAGAAGCAAAACAGTATTGTACCCCAACAGAGTGAAGCTGTGCTGAGACCAGCATTAGTAGTAGCCAGGCAGTAGCCATTCATGCAACTCTCCTCTTTTCATCATTCTTGACAAGCTCATTCTTTGTTTTCAGTAAGTACTGCTTGATTTCTTTCTAACTTCAAAATATCTGCCTAAATACTTCATCCTTAAATTTTCAGGGTCTATGTATTAGTTTCCCCTCAAGTGTTTGGCAATGTTGAGTACAGACTTAGATGCCTTGAGTGACATTTTTCCTGCAAAAGCACAATTGAAATTTCTCTAATATCTAGTTCCACACAAGAAAACTAGTTTGCAGTGACAAGCTCTCTCCACATATTTGCAAACCAGATACTCTTGACAGTGATTAATATTCTCACTCCAACAGTCTAATCAATAACAAAGGGTCTATTGCCATGGATATGAACTTTCATACTGTCTCTGTTACCAGCTTGGTGGATATGGGCATCCTGTGGCAATGTAGAAATTGCCTCATGTTTACTGACAACTAATTAATTCTCAACCAAACTGATATGGTATGTGAGAGATGTATTTACACAACGTCACTGGAGGCAAAGCTCTCACATAAAAGTACTCCTAATGTCAGTAAGGTTGTCAGTAGCACACCTGCTGCACCCATCATGCACAACTCAAATCAGCCATATAGAACCACATATACTGAGGCACTTACATGTAACCTTCCTAAACCACAAATACCTCCTAGACAAAGTACACATAAGAAATACCCTCAGCAGTCCCAAACACACTCTTTCAAAACAACACCCACATCAACACATAAAGCTACAGCTCATGGAGCCTCTATCTCTAAGTCCATAAGGCAAGTCACAACACAATCCAACATTCTAGTCATTGAAGACTATTGTGAGACACACTGATGTCACTCTCATCAGGCTGAGTAAGGAGAAAGTTACTGTCAGTTGCTTATCAGAGGCTAGGATCCACCACATTATGCATGCACTCAGGTCATTGGATCACAATTATCAATATGACTCAGTCATAGTTCATGTGGGAATAAATGACCTGAGGCATACTTCTCTATACTATATGAAGAGAGACATCATAGATCTTTCAGAATATGTGTCTCAGGCTGGTATGAGTCTAGCATTTTACCATCTTCAAGGATGATGCCACAGTATGAACAAAAGATGATAGACTTTAATAATTGGATTAGTTTCTGGTGTCATTCTAAGGGGGTGCAATATATGTCAGCATGGAAGGAGATGGCCAACAGACCATGCTGCTTTCCTGGGATGGTCTGCACCTCTCCCCTCTAGGCTTTTGAATATTAGCTGAAACATTGTCTTCCTCCAAAGTGCATTTTTTAGGCAATGACAAATCAAAAGTATTCCTGACATAGCAAATCAAAACCAAGAAAATATAAAGTTATTACTGTTCAATGCTAGGAGCCTAAACAAAAAGCTCCACTCCCAGGAAGCTCTCTTTACCCTAGAGAATGCTGATGTCTGTGCAGTTTCAGAGACATGGTTTAAAGCTGTGGACAGCACGCCAACAGTGCAGGGTTATAATGCCTTCCACACATTTAGAACAGCTACTTCACAGGCAGGGACTAAAGGTGGAGGTGTCTCTATTTACATCAAAAATAAATATACTTCAAGGCTGGTCAAACAGGGCAATGCACTTGAGCTACTCCATGTTCAAATCACCATAGGTAAAATCCAATAGCACTTTCTTGCAAGCTATAGGTCCCCCCTCTATGACCCAGGAAACCCATACCATGTATTTAAACTTATTAGAAACACTAACCATCCATCCCAATACCATATTCATGGGTGACTTTAATTACCTCACTATTAACTGGGAATCCTATATGACATCAAACGTACATGCACAGAGATTCCAGGATTTTGTAAACACAAATTCCCTGGACCAGATAGTCAATATACCAACCAATCGTGCAACCATACTGGATCTGGTCCTCACTAATATGGGAGAGTGCTGCAGACCCCCTACTGTAATGCCTTCCCTGGTAAGGTCAGACCACAAAATGGTCTCCTTTGAAGGAAAAATAAAACCTGGACCCCCAGCTAAACCGGGAATATTCAGGAACTATTCTAATGCTAATCTCCTGCTATTAAGTGAGAACCTGGCAAAACTTCAAGCCCCTATAAACCCTGAGAACACTTCTGCCTATGCAGAACTGTTCACAGAAACCCTGTACAAGCATGCTAATAGCTGTATAGAGGCAGCTGTAACCACCAGGACAAAGTACAGAACTAACTCAAAAAACAAACCACCCTGGTGGAATCACAAAATCAATTGGATGTATAACAGGAGGAATAAAATCGTGGCAAAAATTAGGAGGTGCAGCACTCAGAAGGATAAATGCACTCTCATTAAAGTAAACAAACAACTCAGAGGACAAATAAAGTCTACCAAAGCCAAATTTGAGGTAAGTTTGGCCTCCCAGGCCAACGACAACAACAAAGCATTCTTTAGCTATATCCGCAACCTCAAAGGCAATACACAATTGTGTGCAGAGCTCATTGTAAATGGAGCCACCTATACTGAGCCAGAAGATATAGCAAACCTCCTGGCTGATAAATTCAGCTCCAATTTTACTCCTCTCACCCCCTCAACCTTCCCTCAGGAAATATTATCAAATATAATTCCTCCTACTATCAATAGGGAACAGGTCCTTAATGCTCTCTCTAAGACCAAGAACACTGCATCAATGGGCAAAGACAATATCCCAGGATGCCTTCTAAATAGCATGAAACATGACCTATCAGGGCCTCTGGAATTACTATTTTACTGTAGCCTCCAAACAAGTTTCATGCCTTATGAATGGAGAAAGGCAACAGTCATCCGTCTGCACAGAGGTGGGCCATCTATAGACCCTGGAAACTACAGACCCACAAGTCTCACTAGTCTTATATGTAAAGCCATGGAAAGAATTATGGAGATGATCAATAGAGATATAGTAAACATCCAGACACTGGATCCAACCCAGTTTGGTTTCGTCAAGGGCAGATCATGCTTACTCAACCTCGTGGACTTCTTTGAGAAGGTCACCAAAGCAATGGGTGAGAAGAAAATGGTTCACATTGCCTACTTTGACCTCACCAAGGCATTTTACACAATACCCCACTTAGACATTGTTGCTAAACTCAAGATTAGGTTAGGTTAGGAATAAACCCTTATGTCACCTGTTGGATAGCCAGCTGAGCCCAGAAAGTTAGAAGCGAGAAGTCTACCTCTACAGAGAGGCCAGTCAGAATTGGTGAGTCTACCTCTACAGAGAGGCCAGTCACAAGTGATGTCCCTCAGGCATCAGTCCTGAGACTGCTCTGTTTTGGCATTTACTTTTTTGAAGTCAAGGCCAATATCAAGGGCTTCTGGCAGATCAGATTTGCAGACAATTGCAAATGATAGTGGATTTTGCTAAAAGGATGGACCTGGCTGTGGTGAATACATATTTTAACAAGAGGGAGGAGCATAGGGTGACATACAAGAGTGGAGGAAGATGCACACCGGTGGATTATATCTTATGTAGGAGGGCCAGTTTGAAGTAGATTGGAGACTGTAAAGTGGTGACCGGGGAAAGTGTATTTAGGCAATATAGGATGGTGGTTTATAGGATGATGTTGGTGATCAAGAAGTGGAGGAGGAGTGTGAGGGCAGCACCAAGGATCAAATGGTGAAAATTGAAAAAGGGTAATTGTGAGGTGGAGTTCAGAGAAGAGTTAAGACAGGCACTGGGTGGTAGTGAAGAGTTACCAAATAGCTGGATAACTACAGCAGAGCTAGTAAGGGAGACGGCTAGAAAGGTGCTTGGTATGACATCTGGACAGAGGAAGGACGATAAGAAGACATGGTGGTGGAATGAGGAAGTACAGGAGAGTATGCAGAGAAAGAGGTTGGCAAAGAAGAAGTGGGATTGTCAGAGAGATGAAGAAAGTAGACAGGAGTATAAGGAGATGAGGTGCATGGCAAAGAGAGAGGTGGCGAAGGCTAAGGATAAGGCATATGAAGAGTTGTATGAAAGGTTGGACACTAAGGAGGGAGAAAAGGACCTTATCGATTGGCTAGACAGAGTGACCGAGCTAGGAAAGATGTGCAGCAGGTAAAGGTGATAAAGGATAATGAGTATGGTTGCCACTCATCCCGGGACTTTAAAAGTCCCGTTTTTTCCCCTTTGCGCTTGCAGCACTTCACATTTTAAAATTGCCGTGGAAAAGCCGAAAATACTTCCAGTTTTTCCACGGCAATGCGGAGTACGTCACCACCCGGACCTGCAGTTAGAGGGATTCTCTGTAGTCCGGGGTGGTAATGCAGCACAGTAATTGGCTGCAGCCATTGTAGGGGCGGGAACTTCTTTTGAAGAGCCCATAAAGGTAAGCAGCTGTAGAGCACTAAGCTCTACAGCAGCTGCGACAAAAGATCTATTTTTTTTCACCAGCATTGAAGCCAGCCCAGCCAGCCTTGAAGCCAGCCAAGCCAGCAAGCCAAGCCAGCAAGGGAGCCAGCCCAGCCAGCCAGCCCAGCCAGCAAGGGAGCCAGCAAGGGAGCCAGCCCAGCCAGCCAGCCCAGCCAGCAAGGGAGCCAGCCCAGCCAGCAAGGGAGCCAGCCCAGCCAGCCAGCCCAGCCAGCAAGGGAGCCAGCCCAGCCAGCCAGCCCAGCCAGCAAGGGAGCCAGCCCAGCCAGCCAGCCCAGCCAGCAAGGGAGCCAGCCCAGCCAGCCAGCCCAGCCAGCAAGGGAGCCATCCCAGCCAGCCAGCCCAGCCAGCAAGGGAGCCAGCCCAGCCAGCCAGCCCAGCCAGCAAGGGAGCCATCCCAGCCAGCCAGCCCAGCCAGCAAGGGAGCCAGCCCAGCCAGCCAGCCCAGCAATAACTGTGAGTGGTAAGTAGATAATTGCATTTTGTAGCTTTAGTTATTTAAAATGGGAATAGTGTGCTTTATTTAAGTTTTTAATGTTTAGAGGTAGATGGGGATGTATTATGTAGTATTTAAATCTGTGCAGTGGTTATTTTGAGACTTTTGTACTAGTTTAAAATGGGAATATATTGTGGTTTAATTTTTTTAATGTTTAAAGGCAGATGGTGGGTGCAGCAATATTTAAATCTGTAGTAGTTAGTTTGATATTTTTGAGTAGTAGTTTTTAAAGATATAAAACCTGAATGTATATGTAATTGTTATTATGCTTGGGGGGTATGATTTGGAAGCATTACTTTTAAAAGGCTGAACTGTGTATAGAAGTTGTTTGTTTCTGTTGGGGGGCAGTGAAATATAAACTTAGTGTGATGCATTTCTATTGTCGTAGCTTTTTCTAGGTATTGTCTGTATGCATATAGGAATTGTTTGAGCATAGTTTGCACTTTTTTTGTATGAAAATATGCACTATAACGCTGTTTTCAGGAAGTTACGATATACTGTTTAGGTAATTTTTCCTGTTCCTGCAAGTCCATGTCTATGTGGTACAAGTCTACCTTTTGAGGGGGAATGTTAACAGGTAATGTAATTCATTTATTATTCTAGTAGGTACACGTTGCCAATTTGCCAAAGCTGTTTCAAGATTGTTTTCATTTATACTTGTAAATGTGTGCATTTAATTTATTATGCATTTTTAATAAGGTTAAAATGTACTGTTTTGCTTGTAATGTGAATATGGGTGTGTTACTTTTACTTGGGCCTGTTTATTGCATTGCTGTGCTGGATTAATTGCTATGTTTTGAGGTAAAAGGAGCCCATGGAGTCTGCTGTACATTGTAGTTTGTTACTTCTCTTGCAAGAAGTATTTTTAAAAGTTAAAATGTTTGGACTTTTTCCCATTTATTTTTTTTTGTGGATGGATGCTCTGAAGTCAATGCAATGGATTGTGCTAAACCATGTTACAGGGTTTTATGCCTAAGTAGTAGTAGCAAAGTTTTTATTTTGTGTTTTAGTGATGTCTTCAACATACTTATTTACTGTTTTCATTATAATCAGATTATGACCAGTGCTGCTGTTGGGCATGTTTATCAATAGATCATAAATTAGTGCCATACATTTCTTAACTGCTGTGGTCAAAAGCTAAATTAGGTCTATGGTATCCACTGTGCATTCTCATTCATTTTACTGGTTTTTGGTTCAGTGAATATGGTTAACTTTTTTGTCTTGTGGGGTGTGGTGGGCATGTTCAGTGGTAAAAATAATGCATTTCATTTTCTACAAGCTGTGTTAATGTTAGTCTTCAATGGCCAAAATGTCCCCTACATTACCTCATTTACTATTTGACCTTTTTCAAACTGTTTGTAAACTCTTTTTTGCTCCATTCCTCTATAATACTGCATCTCCTTTAACAACTCTGGTGATGTCGTGGTGGGGTGTGTGGCCAGTGTCATGTTGGCCACACCCCTATCCTGTTGACCACACCCCCATGTCCCACTTTGCCCTTGTTAAAAGGTGGCAACCCTGATAATGAGGAAAACATACTCACAAGTGAGGAAAGTGTAAACAAATAAATCCAAACCAGCCCAGAAGTTGAAAATGTTAAAACATAGATGCCCAGTAGGAATGCAGCTGGAATAATGAAGCTGAAACATGACACAGTAAAATCTTCTTTTTTAATACAAAATGGTGAGCGCTTTCACAATGGTAACCATTGCTTCATCAGACAGTTCATTCAAACAGCAACAGCACTTAAATACTTTAATTCATTACTAAAAAAACTTGCATTTAGAAATAAGAAAAATCTGAAACAGCAGCTTTGCTATCCAAGGATACCTACTCTGATGGATAGCACAGTGAATGGTACCCATAGATGTGGAAAATGTACACAGTGCATTTATATAGATGAATCAAGGTTTTTTAAGCACCCTGAAACAGGGCATCTATGGGAGCTAAGGAATTCTGCTGATTGCAATACTAAGAATGTAGTGTATGTAGCTCATTGCACAACATTTCTATGTTGGCAAAACTAACCATCACCTTAGGGGACGGATAAGGTATCACCTTTACTGCACTAGAAAAGGGCAATTGTATAGTGCTTTGGCTAAGCATACATTGGATAAGGGGGATGACCATATATTTTTGTTTCAGGTTTTACATATTCATAATGTCAGCAATAGGATGGGGGGCATAGTCAATACTGCTGAAAATATGGAAGTAAAATGGATTTTGCGTTTAGGAGCACACAGAGGTTTGGGTTTGAATGATAGCGTTCCATTAAAGCCAGTGCTAAAATCTAGAAGGTTAAAATAAAATAAAAAATAATAAGAATATTTTAACAAGAGAAGACTACAAAAACACATGCATGGCTTTGGATCAATATGTCAGTATTTCTTGAGCTGCTTCTAGCATAGATATCATAAAAGACAAGCATTTGTTGAGATGTATGTATTAAAGCATATGTATTTACTAGGTGGACAGCATGTGCATTTATTAGGCTTAATATATGTATTCATTAAGTTGTTGAGTGTGTACTGCTTATACTTTTATATATATATATATATATATTTTATATACATTTTTTATATTTATACCCGTGCACATAAGTAGCTACAGAATGGGGGAACATGAGTATATGTATTTATTCATTGACATTTTATGTATTTTATTTATATTTATCCACATATTCTTGTCTTTACATTTTGTGCATGTGGCTTTTAGAGTTTTTCTGACTTCAGCAATTAACTAAGGGAAAAACGTAACCATAGTAATTAATTGATTGCTGAGTGCTGAGTTAACTTTGAGTGGTAGGATTGGTTGTTTTAGTAATGAATTAAAGTATTTAAGTTCTGTTGTTTGAATGAACTGTCTGATGAAGCAATGGTTACTATTGTGAAAGCGCTCACCATTTTGTATTAAAAAAGAAGATTTTACTTTGTCATAGTTCAGCTTCTTTATTCCAGCTACTGTCCTACTGAGCACCTGTGTTTCAACATTTTCAGCGAGGAGAGTGTGTTGAGCAGATGGAAAGAGTACTTTGAGGGGTTGATGAATGAAGAGAACGAGAGGGTGAGAAGGTTGGATGATGTGGGGATAGTGAATCATGAAGTGCAATGGATTAGAAAGGAGGAAGTAAGGATAGCTATGAAGAGGATGAAGAATGGAAAGGCTGTTGGTCCAGATGACATACCTGTGGAAGCATGGATGTGTTTAGGTGAAATGGCAGTGGAGTTTTTAACCAGATTGTTTAATGAAATCTTGGAAAGTGAGAGGATGCCTGAGGAATGGAGAAAAAGTGTTTTGGTACAGATTTTTAAGACTACGGGTGATGTGCAGAGCTGTAGTAACTACAGAGGGATTAAACTGATCAGTCACAGCATGAAGTTATGGGAAAGAGTAGTGGAAGCTAGGTTAAGAAGGGACGTGATGATTAGTGACCAGCAGTATGGTTTCATGCCGGGAAATAGCACTACATATGTGATGTTTGCTCTGAGAGTGTTGATGGAGAAGTACAGAGTAGGTCAGAAGGAGTTGCATTGTGTTTTTGTAGACTTAGAGAAAGCATATGACATGGTGCCTAGAGAGGAGTTGTGATATTGTATGAGGAAGTCGGGAGTGTCAGAGAAGTATGTAAGAGTGGTACAGGATATGTACGAGGGTAGTGTGACAGCGGTGAGGTCTGTGGTGGGAGTGATGGATGTGTTTAAAGTGGAGGTGGGATTACATCAAGGATCAGCTCTGAGCCCTTTCTTATTTGCAATGGTGATGGACAGGTTGACAGACGAGATCAGACAGGAGTCCCCGTGGACTGATGTTTGCAGATGACATTGTGATCTGTAGTGAGAGTAGGGAACAGGTGCAGGAGACCCTGGAGAGATGGAGATATGCTCTAGAGAGAAGAGGAATGAAGGTCAGCAGGACTAAGACAGAATATATGTGTGTGAATGAGAGGGAGGATAGAGGAATGGTGAGGATGCAAGGAGTAGAGGTGGCAAAGGTGGATGAGTTTAAATACTTGGGATCAATAGTTCAGAGTAATGGTGAGTGTGGAAGAGAATTGAAGAAGTGAGTACAGGCAGGATGGATTGGGTGGAGAAGAGTGTCAGGAGTGATTTGTGACAGACGAGTACCAGTAAGATTGAAAGGGAAGGTCTACAAGAGGGTAGTGAGACCAGCTATGTTGTATGGGTTGGAGACAGTGGCATTGACAAAAAGGCAGGAGTTAGAGCTGGATGTGGCAGAGTTAAAGATGTTAAGATTTGCACTGGGTGTGACGAGGGTGGACAGGATCAGGAATAAGTATATTAGAAGGTCAGCCCAGGTTGGAAGGTTTTGAGACAAAGCCAGAGAGTCAAGATTACACTGGTTTGGACATGTGCTGAGGAGGGATGCTGAGTATATTGTGAAAAAGATGCTAAGGATGAAGCTACCAGGTAACAGGAAAAGAGGAAGGCCTAAGATAAGGTTTATGGATGTGGTGAGACAGGACATGCAGGTGGTTGGTGTGACAGAGCAAGATGCAGAGGACAGGAAGAAATGGAAACAGATGATCTGCTGTGGTGACCCCTAATGGGAACAGCTGAAAGAAAATGATGATGATGATGCAAATTAGGAGCAGTCACAGAATCCCCACTGACACTAATGTTGTCCAGGAAGGGCTGACACAGATAAACAACTTGTGTCAAAGCCATGGATTTAAACTAAAAGCCAAAAAATGTATAGTAGTATCCAATCAGTAATCATCCACCCCTGGTAAATATCATATTAACAGCATACCCCTAAGAGTCGTCCTGGTGGTCAGGGACTTGGGGACACACAGACAATAATCTAGCCTTTGAGCATCACATGTCTACAGTAGAGAGGAAATCATTCTATGTTGTGCAACTTATAAACTAAGGTATGGCATTTAGGTTAAAGGAGGTCATTGTTCCACTATTTTCAGCATTCATCAGACCTATCATTGAGTACAATATCCCCTTTGGTAAGTACGTAACTAGACACATCTAATAATTTGATCATCCACACACATCCCTCACTAAAAGAATACAGGGTGTAAGTAACATGTCCTATGCAGACTGCTTTGAAGCTGCATCCCTGTATTCTGTCTCCTACAGGTTGTTGAGGGGAGATATATGCCTGGCATACAAGGCATTGTTGGATCCTACCCTGTTGGAACTCCTGCACATCAAGAAAACAAACAGCACCAGAATTACTTGTTCTAAAGACTTAAACCTTGCCAGTGATGTAAATTGGGCCTCCTGGACAGACAGGTATATATCCCAGAGACTACCCTTTCTCTGAAACAGGCTCCCCATCCATGTGAAAAAGAGTTCTTCCTTAACACAATTCAAGTGTAACTTGGACAATTGGATGTGGAACAGGATATTCATCCATGGTTTGGCATCTGTGTATCTAATGGGCACAAGTAGCCTGTAAATGTTTCATCTCCCAGGCTCCTGCTTACACTTATCAATGATACCAGATTTAGGATGCATGGCTAAGCTTAAAATGGCCCTGGTGTTCATTAGTTTATTACATACCTATGAACCTAAGAACTTCAACAAAGGATAAGGAAATGGACTGCAAAATTGAAGGCACATGGGATGAAACTGGGAACAGATAAGACAGTTGTAATGACAGCAAATAGGGCAACTCAGAAGAAGCTGAGACTTGAGATACAAGTGAAAATAGTGAAACAGGTTAACAGCTTCAGGTATCTGGGAGGGGTGGTTGAGGAGAAGGGAAGTCTGAATGAAGAGGTCAAAGCTAGAATCAGAGGGGCTGCAGCCAACTGCATAGAATGTCTGGTGTAGTCTAAGACAGAAGAATACCAAAGAAACTGAAAAGTAAGGCATACAAGACAGTTGTGTGTCCAGTACTACTGTATGGTACAGTAACCTGGGCAGTAAAAGATGAACAGTTGAAGAAGCTAGTGTTGATGGAAATGAAGTGCCTGAGAAGGGTGGTAGGATGCACACTGTGGGAGAGACAAAGAAATGAGGACATAAGAGCAGAAGCCAAGGTAGCTCCAATTGCAGAAAAGATCAAAGAGAACAGATTATGGTGGTTTGGAGATGTGCAGAAAAGCAGAAGACAATGTGGTGAGGAAGACTGGGAACAGACAGGAAGAAGGTGGGAGGAAGCAAGGGCGTCCAGTAAAGAGGTGGATGGAACATGTGAAAGAAGATCTGCAACAGTCAGGCATGAGTGTTGAAGAAGGCAGGAGTGTGGCACTGAATTGAGAGAGTTGGCGACAGTTAACACGATACCCCGACCCCATTAGATAAAAATGGGAAAAAGGGGGGCTGATGATGATGATAATGATGAATGAGTGGTTACTGATACAGTCTCTGGATGAAATGTATTGGACCTTGTTTTCATTTTAAACTGCCATTGATCTGGCAGAATTAATTTGTGTTTGAGTAAAACAAGCTGAAATATAACAGTGTGAATTCTATTATTTTTGTACTTTATTAAAATCAGACATATGAGATACTTGCAGCCAATAAAGTGGTTATAATGAGCGGGTAGTGATATAGTCTGGGGATAAAAGTGAATGAATGACTCCAGCTGTCATTTTAAACAATCATTGATATGACTTGTCAGAGCTAGTGTGCGCCGGAATAAAACAAGGTGAAATATATTACTCTGAGTATTATTATTCTTTTTTTTATCAGATCACAATCGGACATGTGAATTGGTGGCTATAATGGGTAGGAACTGAGGTAGTCTTTGGATGAAAGTAACTCAACCCAGCTCTTGTTTAATCACAGTTTAACAGTCATTGAACTGCCATAATATAGTCCCACCCTATTGCAGTTACCTACACCAATTAATTTACTTCCTGTAGACTTCCCTTGCTTTGAGGTCATTAGCCACCACTGCCTATTGTAGTATAGCTTTGAATGACTTTATAGTATTCATAAATCACTTTGAATGTACTAGTTGTATGATGGGTTTTGTCTGTCTTTATCAGAGCTAGGGATCAAATAGAGTTAAGTGTTAAATTAAAGACCATGTTGATTCTCAGTAAGATGCAGTTTAGGTTCTAGAACATGGAGGAGGGAAAAAGAACTACCCATGTATAAGTCTTTTCAAAACATATGTAAAGAAATGCCACACCCTTAGTTATACTTCGACAATTTGGTTTTCAAAACTACTTTTTTATTAATATCAGAAAATAGCTCTAAGAACCATTTACATAATAGGTTGCTACAGGAATTTTTTTTTCTTAATACACACATTAACAAATTGTCAAGTTAGTACTTTCCACCTTTTATGTTTGATGAACAGCTAAGGTGTTTACTTAAGTTGTTGTTGTTTGTCTTTCAGCTTTTCCCAGTTAGGGGTCGCCACAGCGGAACTCCGGTCCACTAATGATTGGCAATTGTTTTTTATGGTGTCAAGTTGCCAGCCCGACGCCCAACCTTCAACAAAGGTACGCCCATTCAACGCATGTCTTTTGAACGCCCACTTGATCGCATGGAGGACATGCAGACTCCACACAGAAGGCACTCCCAATCCAAGCATCAAACGGGAGAACCTCTTGCTGTGAGGCAACAACGCTACCGCTGCACCACTGCGGAAGTCATACTTAAATAATTACTTAAAAGTCATGTTTCCTTGAAAATAAAACTAACACTTCCTCTACATTCTTCTTACTTCATTAAAGTCTGAAATTTTAATCATAAATACCCACATCATGTCTACATAGTTAGAATGTGACAGCAATATAATGCTTCATTCAGTCTTATTGAATAAACCTATGCCTGACATCTACCGAAACCTGTTAGACAAAAAAATTCCATGTACCTTGAGAAACTACTGTTAATAAAATATTTTGTCAAACAGTGTCAGAGAGATAGAAATCCTTGTTTAGGTCGCCTAGAATAACATATAAGAGAAACCATGTTGTAATATTGAATTGCACATTATGGATAGTAAGTATTTTACACTAAACCTACTTTGATTTAATATATTTAAGAAAAATCTTCAATTTTACTGAAGCAGATCAATGATTGACACTTATATGGTTTTGCAGCATTATAGCCCTTGCTTTTTTGCTAGTTCCTCATGCTTAATGGCAATAGCTCAATGCAGTTACTCTAAACCATATCAAATTTGATCCAAATGATACAGTGTCAAAGTGATAATTTCTTCATGGAGTCTAATTAAAAAGCCATCTATATAGCCATGCAGCAAGTTACATGTCTGGCATCACTATGGCATGCCTATTAAGAAAAACGGTCCTTTTCAAAAACTTGTTGCAAGCTGGTATATAGCTGTTTAGGTATGTCCAGTAATCTGTTCCAATTATTGTGAAATTATATAGTTATTTACAAATATTGCATGGTTTGTAGAAGTAGGACTTAAAAGTGCTTTTTGTATGTGGGAGACTGTGAAGCAAACATATTAATAATACCTAAATAAAATAAATAAGGTCGAGAAGTCTAAATTCATGACAATTTTTAGAACTAAGGATACAGTATTTATAAAAACCTTATGAAGTTATTATCAGGATGCTCTTCAAGAAAACTGAAGTCAGCAAGGCATTGATAGGCATAAAAGTATTCATTTTTGACACATTAATAACAACCTAAAAGTACACGGGCCAGATTCACGAAGGCTTGCACGGAGTCTAAGAGTAGTGTAAGCCGGCAGACAGCCAATATGTCTGCCAAGCGATCCAGCAACAGCTGGCATGGGCGTGCATGAGAGCTCCTAAAACTACTCTTGCACGGACAGTGTTATGTTACGCAAATTACCTCATTTGCTGCTGAAAGCTATGCAAATGAGGTAAATTTGTGATCCAGGAAAGACTAACCTGTCTGAGTAAGAGTAGTGTTATTTGCAGAAATGTACTCCTTTGGTAACGGAGTACCGTTCTGCGAATAGCAAAACGGAGCTAAGACAGCTCCAAATAAAGGATACATCCAGTTTAGGTAGCATGCTAATGGCCAAATATAAGGACATTGGCATTTTCATCTGCTGAAAATTAATAAAAATCAATATTTTTTTCCCGATCTCCGATGTTTAAGCATAGCGCAGCACCGCACAAAAATGCAACGCACTTAAAACCAGAAAAAAAAGCCAAAAATAGGCATTTTATTAAAAATATTATTCTGCCATGCAGGTGAATGGCAGGCTGAAGACAACATGGCTACTGAGTAGTGGCTGCTAAGGGGAAGCTTATTTTGAGAGATGTAACCAAGCATTAGTAGGCAATCCTATGCAAATGAGGATAAGGATAGTGAATCCCAATTTTCCCTGGCATGTGAGCCATGTACCTAGAGTGTGAGAGTAGGAGTAGGGGAGTAGTAGAGTAAAAGATAGGTGACATCATGAGGGGGTATGTATGAAAGACTGTAAGCTTATTGGAGCAGAGTGGCTTGTGTTTACTGTGAGTTAGTCAGGAGTGGAAGAGGCATGTCTACAGTTGTCCTAGCTGAAACCAAGAAACCGAAGGTGTATGCCGTGGATATCACTGAAATTTCTTGCAAAAGTGCTTACACAGTGTGTGCATGTGTGCATGCCCGTAAACCTGTCTAAGCCTGTGTGCGCACCCATCTAAGCCTGTGTAAGTCTGTCTAAGCTTGTGTGCACGGATGTGCACCCACCTAAGCCTGTGTAAGCCTGTGTGCGCACATGTGTGTGTGTTTGCACGGTGCTCCCTGTGGAAACAGAAAGTGAAAAGGAAGGAAAAGAAGTAGTAGGAAGTTAACCAAGGAGAACTAGCAGAGCTGCCAGGTGAAATAAATCAGAATCAGCCAATTACACAGGCAGTACACTAGCCCAGCCCAGTCCAGCACTTAAAACTCTGCAAACAACATTCCCCCATGTTTCTCTCAGAAACACTGCAACACTGCAGTATACAAAGAGAGTGAAAACTTAAAAAGCTTAACTGAGACAAAAAATGTTAGGGGCTGCCATTGCTATTATAAGGCAACATGTGCAAGCTGCTGAGGGTGGTGCCATTGTGAATGATGCTGAGCAACCCGCAGTGAGGAGATGGAGAAGAGTGTACAGGCCCAGGGTAACCTACCAGTGGCTACATGAGCTGGAGATAGTGAAGCACTATAGAGTGGACAGATACCTCCTGCAGCAAATTGTTGAGCTGTGCTGGCCACACCTCACACACAGAACCAACAGAGGGGAACCCATCCCAGTGGAAACCAAGGTATGTGTTGGCCTAAGAATACTAGCAACAGGTACCTTCCAGAGACCAACTGGTGATATGATGGGGATTTCACAGGCATCAGCATCCAGGGTACTGCACCAGTTCCTGAATGCCATGTCAGCACATGTTGGTGATCATGTATACTTCCCCAATGCCCGTGAGGCATTGGCCAGCAATATGCGTCTCTTCCAACAAATAGTGGAATACCCTGAGGTAGTGGATGCAATTGACTGCACGCACATACACATCAAAGCACCAGCCGGTGAGCAGGGTAGGGCCTACATCAACCGCAAGGGCTTCCACTCCATCAACTGCCAGGTCATGTGCGATGCCCAGGGCATAATACTGAATGTGTGTGCTGGCTGCCCTGGAAGCTACCACGATTCCCACATCTGGCATCTGACACAGCTGTACCAGACATTTGCCAATGGGGACATCCCTGATGGTCACCTAGTGGGGGATGCTGGATATGCACTGGAGCCGTGACTGATGACACCCATCAGAAATGCACACACACCTGAACAAGAACTCCATAATGAGGCACACGCACAAACACGAAATGTAATCGAGTGTGTGTTTGGGATGCTCAAGTCACAGTTCTGGTGCCTGGGCACATCTGGTGGAGCCTTGCAGTACTCACCAACTACATGTACCCAAATTGTCATGGTATGTGCCATGCTACAGAATATGATCCTGCAAAAACAGCCGCAGCAGGAACAGCACGGGGCAGGGTCAAACAGCCCCCCACCATTGTCAAGGCCTGCACAGGCACAGCGTGACTCGGAAGAGGAACAACCTGAGCCTGCCCCAGTAGGCAGAAGGAGGTGTGCCAAGTATGCCTTGGCCTTGGCAAAGAGGCAACACATAGCACATACACTGGCTCAGTAGGAACCCTGGAAATTATACCTCTCTCTGACTCGCACATAAAGTAAAAGGGATGCCTAACTTGACACTACTTGTTTTCAAACATGTATAGGGAGTGTACTATGTGCATCTGACATAGGCAGCCCTGCAGCACCACCTGAGGCATGAGTGTCATGTTTTAAGCAATATAAAGCAGTGCTAAGCAGCTTTTACCACTATTTAGTATATGTAAGCAAAATTGCCCGTGCTAACTAGCGCAATGTCAGGCAAAGTTGAGCAATGTTGGGCAAGGTCTGGCAAAGTCGGGCAAAGTCAGGTAAACATGCTCATATTTGCTTTACTGTTCCTTAAGCAGTCTGGTATGCCCAGCATGAAAATAAAAAGCAGTGACAGGGCTTGAACCCAGGATACTGTGCATTATAGTCACAGTACTGAACCACTAAGCCATGACAGCATTTCACTGGCCCAGACACAGCAGGACAATTGTACACTAATGCAAACACAAAGAAATGCTGTACCATGCCCCTAAAGAGGCATATGGGCAACCTCCCCCACAGGCCTATGCAGGCAGAGAACAGTAGGCCAGGCGGTGTGATGTGGGTTGGATAGGCTATGAAGTCGCAATCTAATATACGTGACATTGGATGCTAAGATCTGTAGTACAGTAGTATGCCTCAAGCCAGTACGATAGGCAACAGTACAGACTGAAATGGTGTACCTTACATAGCAGTGCAGGCCTAGCAAATGTGTATAAGTGTCAGGTGAAACCCTCATCCTATATATACCCACAGTAACAATCAGGTGTGCCTCTGGGTAGAAATGTACAAAGAATAGCTTCCCCCCCCGTATGTAGAAATGTTGATAAGTCTATGCAAAGTGTCTCATGGAAGCCCTGCAGGCACAGCATGATCCCTGTTGATTTATGACACAAAGGTGAGCCCTGCTGTAAAAATACAACTAGGTTTTCCACACACATATAGTATAAATGTCTATACCGGGTGTGCTCACACACTTCAACAAATGTAGTGGATTTCATTCAGCATCACACTGAAAGGTCATACTGGGCATGCTCACACACTTAAATAAACAAAGCAAATGTCAGGCAACAACATACTGAAAGGTCATACTGGGCATGCTCACACACTTAGGCTAAATATGGTGGTGATAATAAGGGATCTACGGACAAATGTGGATAGTCATCTCTACTTCCAGAAACACATTCACAAAGTGGTCAGAAAATCATGCTATGTGTTCCCACAAACTGCCAAGGTCTGTGCATGTAGGTCAAAGGAGGTTCCCTCTATTCATAAGTCATCAGACCTGTCAGAGAGTACCACAACACATTTGCGATGAATCTGACTAGGCACCTTCAGCAGCTGGAAAGACCACTGAAGTACCTCAACAAGAGGATTACTGGCCTCAAACAGTTGCCCCATGCAACAAGACTGAATTTAACTCAATCTGTACTCTGTTGCATACTGTCTACTCAGGAGATCTCTGCCCAACAGACAGGTCCATGTCATGGCAACACTCAGATCTGTTCTGAGTTACAGCTCAATGGCACTAAAAATACAGACTCAACTGATATTGCCAACATCCTGGCAGATAGGATCAGTGTTAACTTTACCCCCCTCTCACCCATGAAAGAGCACATCTCTATAATGGAAGACTGCAAAGTTGCTGTCATCACAGCTGCACAGGTAAAAAAACACTCTCCAAAGCCAGTATCACAGCAGCCATGGGACCAGATAACTTCCCAGGCTGTGTTCTACACAAACCACAGAACGAACAGGCACCACACCAATGTATCATGTTCAGTCATAGCCTCACCTCAGGCTTTGTGCCTGCTGAATGGTGCACAGCGACGGTTATCCCACTACACAAGGGTGGAGACACCACAGACCCCAGGAACTAGTGCCCCATTAACCTGATGAGCCTGCTCTTCAAGGCCATGGAATGTATCATCATACAACTTATAAAAAAATACATTGGTAATCCTCAAACCCTGGACCACAACCATGTTGGGTTTGTAAAATGTAGATCATGTCTCCTAAACCTGATAGATGATATTGAAGCAGTCACGAGAACCGTAGACAAGGGTAAGGTGGTTCGTACAGCCTATGTAGATCTTGCCACGGCTTACAACACCACCCCACACTCTGGAAATATAGATAAACCCACTAAACTAGGTATAAATTGCTATGTCACAAGATGGGTTGCCAACTGGCTTACTGACAGAACACACACTGTGAAAGTAGCAGACTCCAAGTATGACTTTGGACCAGTGATGAGTGCAGTACCACAGGGTCCAGTCCTGGGTCTTGTCCTGTTTTGTATCTACTTCCCTGAAGTAAACGTTAACATGGAAGGTCTGTGGCTACTGAAGTTTCCAGATGACTGCAAACTAGGAGCCATAATTGTAAACACTAAAGATGTGGACATCCTACAAAAGGGCCTCACTGAGACAGATGGCTGTTGTCAAAGCCATGGGCTCAAGCTCAATGCCAAAAAGTGCATTGTCATCCCCTTTGTTAAAAACTCTGTAGCCATGAGCTACAACATAGGTGGTAGTATACTTAACACTGAAAGTGTGACAAGAGACTTTGGGTCACAGGTGGACAGTGGACACAACTGTGATAATCACATCCCCACAGTAGTCAGGAAATCCTCCTATGTGGCACACCTCATCACAAAAGGTGTCTCATGCAGAATAGAAGAGGACATTGTTCCCCTCTACTCATCACTCACTAGAACCATAATAGAGTACAATGCCCCTTTTGCTATGTACCTCACAAGACAACTACAACAACTGGAAAGCCTGCAGCAATACCTCACAAAGAGCATTAATGGCCTGAAATACATGCCATACACAGACCATCTCAAAATGCTCCAGCTGTACTCCCTCGCATATCACCTACTCAGAGGTGATCTCTGCCTAACATATAAAGCTATGTCAAACACAGAGCTGTTGGACATGCTCCACGTAAAACACTCACAATCCCTCTGATCTTCAGACCCAAAACCACGAGTGAAATACAAAAGGAAGAGGTGTATCCATTTACCTTATGGATACCCACACCTTCAGGTTAGTGGCACAGCATGAGGCCTTGGAGACCATGCAAGTGCAACTAACATTGGGCAAAGCTGCTTATCAGATTGTAGCCTGCTACAGATCACCTATCTTGTCTCAGGAACCTCACTTAGTATTCCTGAGAACAGTGGAAAATATAAAGGTCCTATCAAACACCATTATATGAGGAGATTACAAGTACCCAAACATTGAGTGGGAGAATTACTCGTGTACAACGTCCTTTGCCCAATGTTTCCTAGAGTTTAAAAACTCTAACACCCTGGAACAGCTGGTCAACACGCCCACTAGAGGTGACAACATACTGGACCTGATCATCACCGACATAGGGTACCAGTGTTCCACAACAGAGATAAACCCCTCGCTGGTAATATCAGATCATAAAGTAATCACACTGGACATCCACATCCCGACCCCCCCCTCCAGTCAATGAAACCACTGTGAAGACATTTTCAAAAGCAAACTGTATACTTCCCAAGACCAAAGTGGAAAGTTCCAAAGCCCCCTTGCTATAGGATAATGTTATACAATCTGCTGAATCATTTACAAGTGCATCCTATGAGCATCTACAGGGATGCATGGATCAAGACATCCCAAATAAAACCAAGATGCACTCCTCCAAAAATAAGAAACCAATCTGGTGGTCATCTCCCATAAATAAGCTAGACAACAGAAGGAGGAAACGAACACATGATAGAGCAAACTTCACAAAAGGAAAGGCATCACTGATCATTATTAGGAAGAAACAATGATCGCTCATAAAATAATCCAAGGCCAGTTTCTAAAGACAAATAGCCAAGGAATGTAAGAATAACAACCACAAAGCCTTCTTTAGCTATACCAAACATGTAGTTGGCAACTTCCAAATATGCTGTCAGCTACAGAAAAATGGCAAGAAATACACTGAACCAACTTACATTGCCCACATCCTGGGGGACAAGTTCAGTGCGAACTCCCCCCCATCACCCCCAAAAGGGCCTGTATCCATCCCAGAAGAATGCAGAGCCCCAGACATCATGGACATGCAGGTAAAGACAGCCCTCTCCAAAGCTAAGAACACAGCATCAATGGGACTGGATGGTGTCCCAGGCTGCATATTACACCAGCCCCAAAAGGAACTACACCCTCACCTACATTCACTGTCCAGACTCATTCGTACCACAGGCTATGTACCCAAAGAATGGCATACACCAACAGTCATCCAGCTCTACAAAGGGGGTGCCACAACAGAACCTGGAAACCATTGCCCTATAGGTATACTCAGCCTGGTCTACAAAGCTATGGAGCAAATTATCATGGAACCCATAAACAGAGACATTGGGGACCTCCAGACACTGGACTCTACCCAACTTGGCCTTGTTAAAGGCAAATCCTGCCTCCTAAACCTAGTTGACTTATTTGAAACAGTTACCAAGGACATAGATGGAGGTGAAAGTAGTCCACACAGCCCACCTGGACCTCACTAAAGACTTTCTACACCATTCCCCACTCTGTCATCATGGACAAGCTTACCAGCTTGAACATTAACAGCTATGTCACAGGATGGGTGGCCAAGTGGCTCACAGATCAAACACACATGTTCAGAGTTGCGGGTGCCATGTCTGACTCTAAACCAGTCACAAATGGCATCCCAGACTTCATGTTCCTGGGACCCCACCTGCTCAGTAGATACTGCTCAGAGGTACAGGCAAGCACGGGAGAAGTATGGCTGAACAGGTGTGCAGATGACTGCTAACTGTGGTCCATAATCGACTCTACGGCTGACACAGACATCCTCCAGAGGGGTCTCACAGAGACAGATACCTGGTGTCAAAATAATGTCCTCAAGCAGAATGCCAAAGAATGCATAGTCATCCCCTTTGGATAAAAGCAAAGTGCACACAAATTACCACATAGGTGGTAATCCAGTATGTATGGAGAAAGTCATTATGGCCCTGGAGACACAGGTAGATAGTAAACTCTCCTTTGATGATCACATGGCCAAAGTGTTTAGACATTCCTTCTATGTAGCCCACCTAATGTAACCTACTTTGTCTAGTCTGATGATGTCACCATCTTACAAATATACCTGTGGAAAAAAGACCTCACAGTAATGTGTATAGCCTGTTGTGTAAATGTGTACTCCTATAGTATCCTAAAGTAGTTAGTTAGGGGTTTGAATCCTGCACTTGACAAGTGTGTGTTTGTGTATGATCTTGTTGTAGAGGAGCAACCTTTTTGGAGAGTAGTAAAACACCTTAAAAGTGGTATACTTATCTTTGTCAAGTCTGATGATGTCACCATCCTACAAATATACCTGTGGAAAAAAGAACACAAAGTAATGTGTATAGTGCGTTGTGTTAATGCGTACTCCTTTCGTATCATAAAGTAGTTAAATAGGGATTTGAATCTTGCACTTGACAAGTGTGTGTGTCCTCCTTGGAGAGGCACAACCTTTTTGGAGAGTAGTAAAATACCTTAAATATGGTGTACGTATCTTTGTCAAGTCTGATGATGCCACCATCCTACAAATATACCTGTGGAAAAGCAAACACCTGGTTATGTGTGTAGCATGTTGTGTTAATGCGTACTCTTCTAATATCATAAAGTGCTTATGTAGGTGTTTGAATCCTGCACTTAACAACTGTGTGTGTCTGATCTCCTTGGAGAAGAGCAGCCTTTTTGGAGAGTAGTAAAGCACCTTAAAAGTGGTATACTTATCTTTGTCAAGTCTGATGATGTCATCATCCTACAAATATACCTGTGGAAAAAATGCCTCCCAGTAATGTGTATAGCATGTTGTGTTAATGCATATTCTTCTAGTATGATGAAGTAGTTAGGTAGGAGTTTGAATCCTGCACTTGATAACTGTGTAATCTCTTTGGAGAAGAGCAACCTTTTTGGAGAGTACTAAAACACTTTAAAAGTGGTATACTTATCTTTGTTAGGTCTGATGATGTCACCATCCTACAAATATACCTGTGGAAAAAATACCTCCCAATAATGTGTATAGTGTCATGTTAATGCATATTCTTCTGGTATGATGAAGTAGTTAGGTAGGGGTTTGAATCCTGCACTTGACAACTGTGTAATTTCTTTGGAGAAGAGCAACCTTTTTGGAGAGTACTAAAACACCTTAAAAGTGGTATACTTATCTTTGTTAGGTCTGATGATGTCACCATCCTACAAATATACCTGTGGAAAAGAAGGCATCAAGTAATGTGTATAGCACATCATGTTAATGTGTACTGCTCTATTATCACAAAGTAGTAAGGTAGGGGTTTGAATCCTGGACGTGGTGAGTGTGTGCGTGCTCTATGTGTGTGACACTGTTGGTCAATGTCTTGTGGGTTTTGCTTTTACAACAGTATGTGCATTGCACATGTCAGGTAGCTCTGTGGCAAATACATATACGTACATGTGACCTCAATTATTTCATAGGTGGGAGCCCTGCTTTCTCCATGAACACATCTGTCATTTTTGCCAGAGTGTGCTTCCACTTTCCAGACCTTAGGTCACATCTGTATGCTTGTGACAGGCCAGCCACTGCAGTGATCCCTGGCCTAGATCATCCGTGTCACACACACTCATTATGATTTCTATTGAATTGTGTGAGTGAGGGTTTATGGCTGAGGTATATTTCAGACCTGTTCAAATGCAGCAAAGTCTATCAATGATGGCTATTCATTATCGGTGTGCAACAACCTTTGTGGATATGCATGCAGACCCCTTATTGCTTATGTGATCCACCGACGGATTTCAAAATACCTTTGGAAATATGATTACCAAAGGAGAGATGACGTAACACTTGGCTGCATGTACACATCGGTACCTGTTCAACATGTTGGTGGCTACTACCTATGTGGTACTGTGGGGATACTATGTTTCGTAAAGGTGGATGACTATGCTTTGCTTAGCTTATAGCTTTACAGCATGGGTTTGACAACAGGTATCTGTCTGTATAATATGCTTGTGGAAGATGTGTGTGTCATCTGGAGAATGCATTATAGGCCACAGTATGCATTTCCAGACATGGACAGACATATCCCTACTGTGATTGCTTGTACCTAAGAGAGCTATATGCCAAACAGGAGTGGTCTCAGGAATGGGTGCAGGTGAATACCACTGGTTGCTGGCATAGTATAGTACCTGAAGGATCCAAATGTTACTGTATGTCCTACATCTGTGTGTCAGTTGTCAAGACATCATCTAACGATTGTTTATGGTCAGGCTGTTGAGGTTATGTATACTACCAGAATGCAAAACAATGACAGATAGTAACAGTATCACCCACAGCACAGTGTCAAACCATGTCATACACACATGTGTACTCAAGTTCCAAAATGTGTGTAGTACAATGCATACTGGCCACCAATAGAATCTGTGGAGTGTTACTGTGTAATACAGGGCATGTCACCCTGCCCATGTGTCCACTATGCACATACATGCAGACAGTGCACCTCCACCATGTTCACAAATGTACACCTGCAAATCTGTGCTACACACATCCCACATGTACTGTCCACTCTCTAACACATGCTGCCAATACTACACACATCAACCAAGTGGCACATGGGCGGACAATACACTATTGGAACTAACACTGGTGTAAACAATACTACATTGACAATCATAGCTTTAATGCATTATGCCTGCTCAGCTACACCTTCAAGGATATCATTACACTCTACTGCTGACATGCTAACATTGCTATACTGCTATAAAGTCACCCTGTGCATCAGCACCATGGTTGCCTGTTCCTGCATCAATGTTACAGATGACAGGAGGTGGCACAGGTTTCATCATATGCACAGGGTGTGTTGTTGGTTTGCCAGAGGCCTACATTGAGCCATACAATTGACATGTATGTGTGTGTGTGTGTGTGTGTGTGTGTGTGTGTGTGTGTGTGTGTGTGTGTGTGTGTGTGTGTGTGAGGGCCAAGAGTACTGCTATGGGCCAATGTTGATGTAATGTGTGCGGGTATGTCTTAGCCCTAGGTGTCTGGTTTATGTGTGTGTGTGTCTGCATGCACACAGTTCCACCATGTGGCTGCCATATACGGGGATTTGTGGGACAGCCACAGACTGTACCTGCCAGGCTTTATGGATCACTGTCTCTGGCCACGGATATGGTACCTGTGCCTGGCAGGGGTGATACTGACAGTATCAGGTACTAAGACAGACTGGGTACTATCTTCAGAGGTAGATGGATGTACACTGGACCCAGGTCCCTGCTGGGACTGTCCAAAGCCATGTGCATGTGGTCTTCTAGGACGGTCTATAGACAGCCCACCCCCAACATTGCTGGGGCTGGTACTGGCACTACGGGAGCAGCTGTGACTTGAGGGATGTCTGTGGTGACTGCCAGCTGCTGATGTTGCTGGCATACATCCATGTCGACGTCTCAACTGTCCTGCACTATCCTGACACATGGACATGACATTGCGGAGGACATCTAATGTCTCATCCCGTCTATCAGTGACCTCAGTGTAATTACAGACGGCACCTGCTAGGTCACTGATACTGTCAATTACAGCAGTGTTATGTGCCCTCTGTGCCCTTAGTCCCTATCTGGTGTACCGTTCCATATGTGCCTGTGCCTCCATGACAGCCTGGAGCATGCGTGAGGTTGTAAGACCTGTGGCACATCTGCCAGGGGCATGATGAGCAGCAGTGCTCTGATGAGAACCCCTGGAAATGTGCCTATGTGGTACCCTTCCAGACATCTGGGTATGGCTGCTGTATCGGGATGCATGTGCCATAGATATCACACTGTCCTGGCCAATGCCGACTGTACACTCTCCCTCAGCTAAGGGAATTGGTGATGGATGTATTGGTAGTATGACTGTTTGCATGGATGGGGTGGACATTTGTGTACTGTCGATTGGTGGCCCAACGACATACCCTGGCAAACATGCCTGTGCCTCAACACACATATCATCATTATTACTATTTGTCTCAGTGACATCAGGTTCCCTGCTGCAGTGAACCAGCCCAAACTCAGCACCTGTGAGAGGAAGACAGGAAACACACTTTACGACCTGTACATGATGTCGGAACACATGCACACATGCACACATGAACACATGCACACATGCACACATGCACACAAATACACTCCACACTAAAGCAGACACACATGCACACATGCACACATGCACACAACACACACACACACACACACACACACACACACACACACACACACACACACACACACACACACACACACACCACCAACAATCCAGAACATACTCAATAGCGGTTGTTGGTGGGGTACAGTATCACATCACAAGCCAAACAGTCATAGCACATGTGTCAGCATGCAGGACGTTTGTTGCTCAACAGCATGCAGTGCAAGTGTAGACAGCCCTTGCTAATAACAGTATACATGGCTTTGATGCATGTGTGTTGTTGTTCAGTGATTGGCCTCACCCTGGAACGCAATGTGTACATGGACACAACATTGCTGTGCAAGTATTAAAAGCTCTGCAATGTCCTGAGCACCATCACTCACAGATATACATACTATGGCTGGATGTGTATCTGTGTGTCACATAGATATCCATTTCTGATTAGAGCATCTGTGTCTTTAGCAGATAATTGTGGACACAGGTTTAGCACATGCATGCTATGTATACACACATGATGAGTGGTGCATGTATACCTGATGGAATACCATTGCTCAACATAGCCATTGTACAATGGTTATGGTGAGTGTAGGACATATTGTGGACATGCCAGTGCCAGCCATGACATGGCATGCTACAACACAACTGCAACTTTAAACATCACACATACCCAATGTGTGTCATGTGACCTATACACTCAATAGCATTACAAGACATATATGTGCCACTTTATACAAATGGTGATTACTATGCATATTGTGTATAGGTGCATATGTTTGCACACACACAACATTGAGGTGCATAGCAATGAATGCTATGTGTAGTACTGTGGTTACTGTAACTGGATGGGGTGTAGTACCATGAGCCATCCTCATGCAGCATCATGTTGTCACTCAAGGCTACTAATGTGTGCCAGACTGGCACCTATCATGCTGTACCTGAACTGCAGTACCATGGCTACATTCCCCATTTCACAGCCAGTTGTTACATGGGTTTGTAAGGTGCCCAATAGGGAGCATTGCCTAACATGAATGTGTTATGTGTTGAAGAGTGTCGCACAGCCCCATGATAGGCCTCTATCCCTCAGGTATGTTATGTGTGCAGTGTGGATGACATTTGGGATACTGGAGTGTGACCTTACAGCAGGTGTCTGAATACGCCATGTGTAGCATGCTAATGTGTACTGCTTATGACAAAGTTGTGTATGTTGTGTGCATGTGTATTGACTCTGCCTATCCAATGTCCACTACAGTGTTGCCACAATTGTGTGGGATGCTCTGTGTATTGCATGTGTTTGAGGCAGCTACTCACATTACTGAGATGTGCATAGACTCACAGCAAACATGCACAGCATGCATTATGCCTAGGTGTGTTACGTGTACATGGCCTACACCTCACCTATGACATGCACATTTAATTTGCAATATTAAATGTAGAACACACTCACCAGCATGGGTCTGCTGCCTTGCTGTCACACCAGAGGGACCTACAAGGATATGAGACAGTTTGTCAGTGGCAACAACTGTGGCATTGCTACTGTGGGTTTGCAATCTTACAGTAGTACAATGGTTGACAGTCACAGGCCTACAGATTATATTCCAAATTATCAATATTACACAACACCAGGCTCCACATCTTCTAACTACACAGTACACATCTCACATATGCATGATCTACCAATAGAGGTAACAGTCGTCTACAGAAATGCCATGTTACCTGCATGCTCCGTGTCAACTTGCTGGGTGGCTCCGGCCTCCATGATGATACATGTTTGTTGTTGTTGTTGGCCAGGAGCCACCAGGCTCAGGAGCAGCTCCTTCACTCTGGTGAGGGGGGGAATGGATGGCTACCCCACCACCTGTGGCAAGCTGTTGTCTATGGATATCAGACGCACGCTGCCGGACATGTCTAAGTAAATCACTGCAGTGATGGTGTACCTGCTCATATGTCCGGTTATGCATGCCTATGTCATTTACCCTATGGACAACATCTTGCCACAGTGCAGTCCACTCATGCTGGTCCTGGCTGGTTCTTGAAAACAGCAGGGTGTAGTGCTGAACCAGGCTGGTTGTTATTTGCTCATCCTCTGCTAGGCTATAGGTAGGGTTACGATGGTGGGCCATGACCCTGGAAGACAATGAAACAATATGTGTGAGCAAGTCATGTGGCACACTTAAAATTCTAAAGTACAGATATCAATTAACTGCCATATATAGCAACCTATTGGCTGTCAGAGGATACACACTTTCAATACCACATATCAGTGCTCAACCCACAACTGCCTGACAGTGCCTGGCATGCTCTATATATCAAACCATGTTCTGCACAGCAACAAAGAGAAACCAGTATGTAAGACTATACAACAGTACATGGCACACTGTATGCGACACAATGCACCACCTAGCCACAGGAGGTATATATCAAGCTAATGCATAAAGACATATGTCATCCATTGCAATGATTGTAAAGTCCAGTTACAGTATTACCAGTATACCACACTAGTTGTTGATGGCAAACCCCTGCCTAACATATGTGCACATTGGTTAATATAGGTGGCATACTGCTGTACTAGGCTATACATGTTTCTAGATACGCACTTATATCCTGTAACACACATATGACCGAGGGCATGGTACAGACATACCCACACACACATCAGACATACATACAAGACACAAAGGTATGGCAACCCAGATGAGCTTTACCTGTATACCATACAGTACTGTGTGTCAGTACTTACAAAACCTTATGCCTGAGGTATGTAATCTGTGAGGACTACAGGGAACACACAAAACAGTGGTTCCAAGCAATGTGGACATACACCATACTGTGCTGTTTAGGCCTACAGCTTTAGGTAGTACTACAGTTCATACGGGAGATGGATTCACCAGCAATACCAATCAATAAGCATACATGTACTGCTTTAGCCTACAATGGCACACCCCAGTCGACACCAAGGGACTATGTCAGACCGTATGCCATAATGCTTTTTCTGTCTAGCAATAGCATACACATCTTTTGCTGGGATCACAGCTAGGACACAAAATACCATGACAGAAACAGTTTCCCACTAAGCTATCACACATATACAGAACTTTGACACATTCACCAACACATTCACCATCACACTCAGTCAACCTCACATAGCAATTATTGCAACAAGTACATGTGGGTGTGTATCGGTTCATAGGTAGGTAATAGGCTATTGGCCCTAGGGCCTATAGAAGCCTAGACATATGCTACCCTGGCCTTTGACACATGTAATTTAATTTCACGTGCCCCTGTCAAGCAGAGCCACAGAGGTGATTCCCGGGGTGTATTTCCTATCTCCCATCCAATCATCAGTATTATTCATGAGGACTGCTAATGAGGAGCTTTGTTTGCTATTGATAGATGGTTTGTTCCAGTGTATGGGATGTCTCTGAGATAGGAATCTATCCCTCCAGCATGTTCTGTTTATTGAGGTGACAAGGTTTAGGTCCCTAGAGCATGTAGCTCGTAGGGATTGTGATCTGTTTACGTGGAGCATGTCCAACAAATCTGGGTTTGACATAGCTTTGTATGTTAGGCAGAGGTCACCTCTGGGTAGACGGTATGCGACACAGTCTAGCTGTGGTTTTGTGAGACGGTCTGCATAGGGCATCTGCTTGAGGCCGGTATTACTCTTTGTGAGGTATGTCTGTGGCCTTTCCAGTTGCTGTAGTTGTCTTGTGAGGTACATACCACATGGGGCATTGTACTCTGTAATGAGTTTTATGAGTGATGAGTAGAGGGGAACACTGACCTATATTTCCCTGGATGACACACCTTTTGTGATGAGGTGTGCCACGTAGACAGATTACATGACTAGTGTGGCACTGTGATTATCAAAGGGGAGACTACTGTCCACCTGTGTCCCATGGTCTCTTATCACACTTTTGGTGTTAAGTAGACTACCACCTATGTGGTAGTTCATGAGTACAGAGTTTTTGCCAGAAGGGATGCCAATGCAGTTTCAACATTGAGCTTGAGTCCATGGCTTTGTCACCAGGCATCTGTCACAGTAAATATGACCCTGTCTCACTCTCTCTCTATGTATGTATATATATATATATATATATATATATAGATAGATAGATAGATATACACACACACACACACACACACACACACACACACACACACACACACACACACATACATATAAACATCCATTGGTGTACATATAGATATACATATAGGCACATATACAGTCCACCTTTCATGGTGGGAATATCAATTATGCGAAGGCTGTGAGGTATACAGTTATGTAATAATATTGCACAGTCTTGTGCGGAATGCATTGAAGGTGTTCTCAGCCCATGTAGCTTTAGCAGGCCTCACTGGCTGCAACACTGTAAACCTGACAAATCATACCCACAGTGTTTAACCACCACATGTCATATACCAGCACTGTATGCTGTCTTGTTTGCCACACACTACAACCTACATAGAAATATGCACATAATAACCTTCACCAACATATATATGTCCACCCTTCACAAATAGTTGCAGTATGTCCCTTGCTCTATGCACATGTACAGATGCTAATATATCTGACACAGACAGATCTCTCCGTATGTGTGTACCATACACACACACAAGGTCCACACTGTTGTAAGTCCATGGACCTCACGGCTGACTTGTTGGGCCTTGCTGCAACATGAACAGGTGTCACATGTGAGCACACATTAATATTAGAGGGTGTATATATAGCTGCAAATGCTAGATTAGCATACTAGCCTGGTACAGCAGTTGCCAATGCTAAGCTACACGTTAATATGCCTATCATGCATTTGTTACTCTGTCACATCCATGTTTATATAGCTGTATGCGCTACTCCCCCAAACAGCCATTGTACACACTACTGTAATGAACACAGATAACATGGATCAGATGTTTGTCATTTAATGCTGAGCTACATATGTCACAGTTATATCCCACTGCACACAGCTACACACTGATTTGTCCATGGCAGTAGTTATGCAGGGCATCTGTACATAGATACATACTGCTGCCACATATGGGTGATTCAAAATATGTAGAGTACTCTTCAAAAACATCTACTACATGCCAATAAATACATATCTGTTACATACCTTTCCTTTGTATGTGTTTGTATTTTTCACTTCCGTGTGTCTTTTTTTTTGTTTTTTTTCCTTTTATTTATTTATTTATTTATTTATTTTATTTTTATTTTTTTCTGTTGCTTCTGCTGTTGCTGTTGCTGTAGATTTTGGTGTCTGTCTGTCTGTGTCTCTCTCCCGCTCTTTCCATAGCTGCAATGAAATGATTGCATGTGTGGTCAGCAAATACAGCCTGCTTATATAGGTATCTGCACATGTGCATGTGATGGCCTCTGCACCAATTGGTGGCCACCATTTTTAATTGCATGCAGCCTGCTGTGTGGTAATTGCAGTACTCACTGTCATAGCAACCCAATGCTATAATTTGCTAAGTCAGGTAGGCATAGCTCTTTCAGCTTTCCAAAGTGGGGCCTATGCTTGTTTGCTGTGGATACTGTTGTGTAAGTCAGAAGGTTGGTATACTTCTTATATCTGAAGCGAGGGGTGTAGCCAGTGATTTGAATGTTGTACTCAGACATGAATGTTGCCAGTTCCAGTACACAGTTGTCAGTGTAGAATTGTACTCACCCCTACAAATGCTAACACAAGATACATGGGGGTATGTAATTTCTTTTGTACTTGTACAGTTAGCTGCCATACATAAGTAGTTATTGAGATGTATTCATTTGGCACATGAACTGTTTGTGAACTGCTATACTGTGAATATTATTGTACTCACTTCTGCACAGTTTGTGCTTTTTTATTGTTGACATTAGCACAGGGTGCTCAAGAAAACTGGACAATTCCAGTACTGAGTATGCCTACCTACATCCTTGCTGGACCCTGAACACACAGGTATTTTGTACGTTTGGCTGGGGTTTGTCCTGCTATGATACTGTGTGGGGGTTGTAAAGTGATGCTGTAACATTATTTACTGCTAGAATGGCTGGTTCTGTTATCACAGTCATGTAATGCAATTCCACAACAACTGCTGGTAAAGTTCCACAGAACAGGTTTTGTGTTATGGCATTCCTATCTTTCCTTTACATTCACTCATTCTGATGCATGATATGTCCATTTCAGCAACAACCTGCTGTATATGTACTGTAGCTTAGTGGTACTTCATGCAGTCTAGTGTGTCCAAGGTCCGGGGTTCGAGACTGACAGAAGTGTTTTATTTTGCTGCTGAGCAGAACAAGGGTCCTCACATGCAGGGTGACTAAGGCACTTTTAAGCAGTTGTAAGCGGGTTTGCGTGACACTTAGCAATACTTAGCTAAGCGTACACAAGCGCGCAATTGCGCAAACCCGCTAACTACTGCTTAAAAGTGCTTACTCCCGCTAACCCCCAAGTTCATTTCTTTGAAAGAAAAGAAAATGGGGAGATAGGAAAGTGGTGAAAAAGAGGCACAAAGAGGGAAAGACAGTAGGCAAAACAGCTCGGGATGTGCAGGATGGGTGTAGGGAAGGTCCATAGCTGCCCATTTCTTTAACAGCAACAGCTGTGCATATGCTAGAAATTTGGAGGGAAATTTGAAACCTTCCACCCCTGAGAGAGGGCTGAGGACAACAGAGTATGTTGTACTGCCATTTAAATATCAGTTTATGTGTCCAGCAGACATGTGTGCAAAATGGGCAGCTATGTATGGGGCGCAATTTTTTTTTGGGAGCGGATTGCCCTTTTTTTTCAGCTGAGAGTGGAATGTGGGGTAGGGGAAGTAGGTATAGTTGGAGAGGTAAACAGGCAAGACAAACAAGATGCATACAGGGCGGAATATGACACATGTGGTGGGTGAACACCATTGATGGGGAAGGATGTTTGGAAATCGCAAGCACATGAGCCCACAGATGGCAACAGTGGAACTGAGATCCCCACCCATGAGCAGTCACCACTGCACCTTCACAGCCCAGAGGTTGGCTGTGCTGGGGGCTGCATAGGAGGGGCAGGCTCAACTGTGACTCACGCCACACATGCCTCAAGCTGGCATAGAGGATCAGCGACTGAATGCTCAATCCACTTACGCACCACAGCCTGGACCATTCGGAGGGTGATAGGTGGCCCTCCTTTGGCCACGCTTGCACAGGGTGGATGAGCCCCATCCCCTGCAGTGCTTCCACCCAAAGGTGGCACAGGGCCAATGGAAGAGGAGGTCCTGGGCTGGGCACCGGACCTGCTGGGTGCCAGGTGCCATCACCAGCTGAGGCGGGACAGGTGGGTCCGCTGGGACCGGTCTTCCCATATGTTCTATGTTTAGGAGCATTTAATGACAATATGGGTTGGTAACAGCCAACAGTATTCCAAATTAGTTGTAACAGCATGCAGTAGTATTCCCATTAACCCAACACACCAGAGTTCCAACAATTGAACAGCAAGTATAACACATGCATATACAGAACAACAGTAGACATTCCAACAGCAGTAAGGATTGATTGGTGGCAACAGACCACCAAGATTGTGGTATTTGAACAGGGCACATGCATCAAAGTAAATGCAGATATTTATAAACCAATAGGACATATGTCCCAACAAATGTTTTGAGATTAGACATACCCATTGAGGTGTGGAATTGCATTGTTTATGCACATACAGTAGGGTGTAAAAAGATACCTCCATTAACAACTTATATGTGCTTATAGTTTACACTGCATTCCTATTGACTGCAGGTATATATCCCCTACATGTATTATTACACTAGGCAATGTCCATTAAATTGTGTAATGGGTTTTGCTAGTTCCTTATATACCTGACCTGTATCTGACATACAGACTGTCTGGAATGCTGATGTTACTGCTACATATTTATATATTTTATTTATATTCATATATCTACATATCTGGGTGTGTTCAGGTGACATTATCAGTTATATTTTAACAGCCCCCTACATTTCTAGCAGCACACTGACATTTCTGGGGAACATAATAACATGCTACTCATGTGCCAGATTTTCCTATACATGCCAGCCATGAACCAACAGTTGAGGACTGTATATATGCTTAACAGCTACTGGCACTCCCTTCATCCACTTTATATGGGCCTACCCAAGTGTGGGTTGACAGCACTTAATACAACAGTACTATTTCTATAATGCAAGGGTACAACAACATATCGAAGAAAGTGATATGGATACACTCCAGGAATTATACCTTTATTAATTACATTACACACTTTTCTAGAGGCTCTCTCATTTATTTGATATTATAGTGCATGCAGAAGACTTATTCAAGACGTATTATACCTTTATTAATGGGTTACAACACTCTTTTTCAGGCTCTCTCACTTTTTTTAAATAACAGTACATGCAGAGAAATTATTCAAGACTTACACCTTTATTAATGGGTTACAACACTCTTTTTCAGGCTCTCTCACTTATTTTACATAACAGTACATGCAGAGAAGTTATTCAAGACTTATTATACCTTTATTATTGGGCTACAACACTTTTTTTCAGGCTCTCTCACTTATTTTATATAACAATACATTCAGAATAAATACTAACCTGCCTGGTGGTGCAGCCTTAGCAGCCTATCTGCATAGGCTTGCTGATTTGAAGCACGGACACCTGCAGCTGTGAAGTAAATGAAGTGATATTGAGACATTAACCTATCCATAATATAGACTACAATAGCAATTCTTACATACTTCATTCCATGGCTACCTACTCAGTAGTGGGGCATTTTCCATCCCACAGGCCTCCTGTATCCACTGGTTCAGTCGGTCCTCCTTGCATCTCTTCAGGTCTGAGTAGTGGTGTCTGACCTGCTCACCAGTCCAAGGGACGCCTGTGGCACTGGTGAGATCATGTGCTAGACGGTTCCAGGCTTCCGCTTTGTATTCAGTGCCCTGGAACTGGCCCTGCAGGAGTCTGGCATCATGATTATGGACTAGGAGCCAAACCATTACTTTTGACTCCTCAATGCCCCACCATTGCACTCGAAAGCGAGAACCCTCTCCAACACCAGCCATGCTGCCTGCAGATGGGAGCTACAACCAGTTATGGCAAGTATTCCCGACTATGGAGCTTAAATATGCCTCATTTCCCGTGCTTATTGTGATTGGCTGGTTTTGAAAAATCTGAGCTGAAAGCACACCTGCTTAGCACTGGTTAAACTTTCATTAATATGTATGTGTGTGTTGACAGAGCATGCATATCAAAAGCTGTCATGGCTTAGTGGTTCAGTACTGTGATTATGGTGCACAGTATCCCAGGTTCGAGGCCTGTCATTGCTTTTAATTTTACTACTGGCCAGACCGGCTAGGAGGTGTGGCTGTGTTTGGCCGACTTTGCTCAACTTTGCCAAACGTTGCTCTATGTTGCCCAATGTTGCTCTACGTTGCTCGACATTGCGCTAGTTAGCGCGGTGCGCAGCTATGCACAAACATGTTTTGTTTGTGCTAGTTGGCACGATGTGCAGCTCCGCGCAAAGCCATTGCATTAGTTAAAGCAGTGGTAAGCTATGAGCAATTATACTTAAATGTGCTTAATACTGGTAAACTTTGCTTAGCAATGCTTCACATTGCTTAAGATAAGTTACTTATGCATTCATCAGTATGCATAACCATTTCAATTAAATATCGTTCACTACTTCATTGGCCATTTCACTGCTTTTTACTAAAATTTAAAAGGTAAATGTCAGGAATTATTTTTATATACTGATTTCCTACAGGAAATAGACAGGGGAGTGGTGGGATTCGAACCAGGAATGCCTCCTCTTTGTGCGAAGGCTCTACCACTATGCTATTGCTATTCGGCTTAATTTGCATATAAGTTTCTTATTATCCTCTTTGATGTCTAAACTGCTAACTGTAGCTAAGCAATGGGCAAGCCCGCTCAAACATGCGCAAATACGGGCAGCTATTTTGGGAATGATAAAAAAAAATAAGAGTTTTACATTTTATAATTGCACAGGGGTTTAGAATGTGGGGGAGTGTAGTGTTGGGTATGTACACATTTGAGCGGTCTCGCTCATGTCAGTTGACATTTGACGATTGAGGGACTTGCAGGGGCGTGGATTTTTGGACTGCTTGGCAGTCCGACATGCCACCTGCACTCATGCATGCTCCGTGTTAGCCTTAGAGTTGAGTCAACGGGCCCTCATGAATATGCATGGCGCGCTGACGTCTTCCTCTTAGGCTGCAGTTTCCGTGTAAGACTTATTTAGTCTTACAAGGAGGATTAGTGAATCCCAGCCCATGCGTTTGTTAAAAAATACTATCATGGATTGTACTACATCCAAAATCTCCCTTGAAGCATATTAGACACTACAGAAGCTCTAATCTTCAAACCTAATTGATCCAGTAATATGTATACTATATTACACTGACAATGAAGATAACCTGTTACACAAATTATTGGAAAGTCACAAAGTATGAAATCTTTGGGAAGAAATATTAAGTTGACTTAATGAAATGTTCCACTATGGCCTTTAAGAAAGTCTTCTGACCTGGTTATTAGGTTTTATTCCACTGCATGCAGCTTTTAAACAAAAAGAGTTAAGAAGAATGTTTTGTGCATCTTTTTGTATTAATGTTATCAGACAATGGTTAAGACTCAAGTTCTGTCAATCAGTAACCTGCAACAATTAATTTTGGCCACATGTACTAGATGGGTTCTGCTAATAAAAGGAGACTAAATATAAATAGGGTAAATAATACGCTGCTTCCCTAAGCTCTTACTGCAACAAAATGTACCTAACTATAAATGTTAATTTATGTATCTTAAGGTCTAAAACCTTTAATTAGACAATGGAACTAAATGCATTTTATCCAGAGAGTTCAAAATCATCATGTCATTGCTTTATACACACACACACACACACACACACACACACACACACACACACACACACACACACACACACACATATATAACTATGTATGTTGAATGCAAAGGTATAGCTATGAATTTTGGAATTAAAAGCCATCTCCCAAATTGTAGTGCCCCATCCCACAAAAATAGTCAGCAGTCACTCTGAAAACTAAAATATTTTATCAAAATATATAAATGTATATGATAAATATGCCTTTAACTCACATTTTAGTCTTTTATTGACATAAAAATAGATCATTTTAAAAAGGTACACATCATGGCATACTTGGTATATGTACACCTGGCTACACCCATGATTGAATGTTATTTTTTTATTTAGTATGTGATAAATTCACTGGAAGATTTTCATAAGTGTGGTGATTTTGATCATAAAAGATGAAAATCAGTACATTTAAATAAACATTCTTACTGGTTTAAAAAAATAACACTGCTAGACTACATGTACCATTTCCTTCTGTCAATCATTTTGACCATTTGGGCACAGCAGAATAATATGCTGATAAATACAGTACATCAAAAACTAAGCATATGAGATTTGGGAAACATAAATTGAAAGGTGAATATTTAATACAGCATACAGTGATTGGAACTGTGAACTCATTTAAGGACCTGGGTATATGGTTAGATCCAGCTATTTGTTTTTCTAGTCATATCAACCAATTGGTTAATTAAGCAATAACCCATGCCTGGGTGTGGGTAATGCTGGATTTACCCATGGTTGGTGTGGTTTGGTCACGAGGGTGAAGCCCAAGTGGCCAAACAAAGACAACTGTGGGTAAATCCAGCATTACCCACACCCAGAAGTGGGTTATTGCTATTATACAATGACATTATTTAAGAAATAAAATACTTACTTTTCTTAAATAATGGCATTGTATAATGCCTCCTTGCTGCCCTTCCGTAGCTGTCCAGTATTCTTTGGCAGTTGTGATGTACTGCGCATGCGTATGGTTACGCAGTACATCAGAACTGTGTGTGTGGAAGCAATGGAAAAAGGAAGATCTCCGTTGCTTTTAAAAACTTGTCTCGCTATGTTAATAGAGTTTAACATAGCAAGATTGCTTTTTTTAAAGCTGTTTCACAGTGTTAAACAAGTTTAACATAGCGAGACAGCTTTAAAAAAAAGCAATGAAGAAAGGAAGATCTCCGTTGCTTTTTTTTAAAGATATCTCGCTATGTTAAACTCATTTAACATAGTGAGATAACAGCAACGGAGCTCTTCTGTTCTCCGTTGCTGTCCAAACAAAAAAAAAAAAAAAGACATACTAATAGAAAAAGTACAGGCGACCGGACCTTTTTCCATTAGTATAAGTCTGATTTACAATGTGCATGCTGACCAATCAGCGTGCACGTTTTGGAATATTAATAGGGGGTCATTGTATAATGATAGTTATAGAACTATAGGTTGTGTAAAACGATTTATAAAGTCTAGGAAATCAGAAATACTGAAGTCATTGTTTGTCAGTTATATTAGACCCAAACTTGAGTCCGGAATAAAAATATGGAAACCTTATAAGAAAAGAAGCATAATTAAACTGGAAAGAGTGCAGTGGAAATATACCAAGGGCATCTATGGATGAGACATCATAAAAATACATTTTCACATCATATAAATAATTGTTTTATTCTCAGCTGATGGAAGTTACAACATGAATTACAAATTTTACATTTTTTAATTTTATACCAAAAGGTCACAACATCAGACATCTTTCAATATCACAGAAAAACAGACATACTGCCAATATAGATTATGCATAAAAGTTTTCACACAGCTTCCTGTGACTGAAAAACACCCATATTACAGATTAAATCACATAGTTTATAGATTACCTGCTTCAGATTTTACAAAATGTAATTGCAGTTCACCTATCTGCTACATTGAAACTCAGAAAACACTGACATCTTTATTTTCATGTGTAACAAAATGAAATACTGCCAGCCCAGCTATCTGGAATTTTGTAAGCAGTTAAATGTCATTTGTGAATATCAGCATGATGTAATTGCTTGTGTTACCAATATATTAGAACTGTATGTTATGTGTATATCAAACTGCTGGTATAGAAGTGTGTGTGAAAAGGGTTTGTACACTACTGAGCTTAAAGATGTATCCACAGTGTACCCTACTATAAAAGAACAGAAATGCATATAGACTATTGTAACTGTGAAAATGTATATGTTTTAACAGTGGGAACTGGTATATAGAAAATTAAATTGCAAAACTTCAGAAAAAATAGTTGAAATTAAATTGTTTTATAACCACATAATAAAAAAGATGGTTTCAATGCAGCAAAGAGACAGGATGTCTAAAACTAGGGAGCCCTCTGCATTGTCTTGTAAGTGTTTTATTGTTTTATGTCTTCCAGCAGCTGCAAAGATCTGAGGGATATGTACTTTTCACGAGGAGATGCCAAATGCTGGCAGCTTCTAGCAATGGGGGTTGAGCTTGGGAACTAAAGACAGATGACAAGAAGTGATGTCATCCTACAAGTATCCCAGCAACAGTATCTGAGATATTAATTGAAAAACTCTCTGAGATCGAGACTGAGTATTTTGTATTCTGACTTGGACTCAGCAGCATCAGCTAGAAGATATATTCACCACACTTGCCCTGCTCTGGAAGTAAGTTAACTAGGGTACAGTAATTTCTCTTAGATATAGTTAGGAATATAGTGAACTATAGCTTAGATGTTTTCTTTGTTTATTTAAGACTGTCCTGCAATGTTGTTTTAAATATTTCCTGTGATTTTGAACTCAAAGTTACTGTGATTATTTACTGAATATTTTCTTGTTCTTTTATTATTTAGTATATTCAAACTTATCTTTGTGGCTGATATTTGTGAGACATGTTTTAAGCTCTTAGAGTACTTGCATATCTATTTGGTGACACTGTGCAGGCCACTTCTAATCACCTTGCTCTTGGTCAAACTACCATTTGGATTAATTTTCTTTATTCCCCAGGTCTCTGCTGAAAATGGGCACCTGATTGGCCAGTCAGACCAACCTGGTAATCAAATATGAAATAAAAATAAATTAATAGTAACATTACACAGAAAGATTGGCCACCCTTTGCTAAGAGCCTTAAAGTAGCTGATAAGGAATGGCTGGTGGCAGTCAAAACTATCTTATAGTCTGGGCAGCAGGGGCCATAGTTAGTAAACCTGCGCCTGCCTTTCCCAGGGGTGTGTGTGTGTGTGTGTGTGTGTGTGTGTGTGTGTGTGGGGGGTGTGTGTGTGTGTGTGTGTGTGTGTGTGTGTGTGTGTGTGTGTGTGTGTGTGTGTGTGTGTGTGTATGTGTGTGTGTGTGTGTGTGTGTTTTTTGTGTATAGATCAAATCTCAAAGAGTGTGTATGTCAGCTACCTGGGCAGGGGCACGGAACACTGGTTGGACAGAGAGGGTGCTGGAAGTCTTGGCTTGACCACTCAGCTGAGATCTTGACTCTATAGCTGTGCCACTGGGAAGTCTTACTGGGGATATGCAGAAAAAGGGAGAAACCAACCCCAGACTGATTGTGGTCTCTGTGTGCTCTTAAGGAAAATTGTACTTTACTGTGTGTGTACTTGTCATTCTCCCAGTCTGTTGACAGTGGTGAAGATTGAGGCTCCTTGATTACTGGGCCAGTGCTGGGGTGTCACATCATACATAACATCTTCTCTCTTCATCTCAACCTCAAACAAATATTCTTGAGACACCTTAAGAAAATGATATTTAAGATATGAGTGTGCTCTTCGGAGGAAGCTTCTAATTATTTTGTCTTAAAAAGTATCTGAGTTTACATCTTTGATAATGGGGATTAGGTTATGTCTGGGTAATCTCCACCTTTGCAGGCTCTGGCTAGCTCTTACCTCCACCCATTCTTGTTGTGTCTTTCGGCTTTTTCCCGGTTAGGGGTCGCCACAGTGGAACTCCGGTCCGCTAATGATTGGCAGTAGATTTTTAAATGCCGAGTTGCCAGCCCTGACGCACAATCTTCAACGAAGCTACGCCCATTCACTCATGTCTCCACACAGAAGACGCTCTAGCTGAGAATTGAACCGGACAGCGTCTTACTGTGAGGCGACAACGCTACCGCAGCACCACCACCGCAACCTCCACCCATTCTATGACCCAGAAAAGGCACTTATGCCATTAATATGTGACATTCTTTATTTTTTTTAATTCAAAACTATTGGAATCTGTCCCTCCTTTTCTTAAAGATTACTCCTCTTACCCCGTTTTCTGTTCACAAATAAAAACACATTTCAAGACTCAAGGAAATGCAACTGCTACCTCTCTGGTGGTATAACTTAAACTCTTCTTTCCCTTGTTCCATCTACATGCCTAGCTCTGACTCTATTTTTGATGGTGATTCTTTCAGTATGCCAAATCTGATTTCCATTCTACATATGATGCATGCATTATATTGTGTTTTTTCACTCACTCTGTGTACAGTGTCATTTATCTATTGCCTTTATTCCCTCAAGCCAACTGTGATATTCACTTTGCATATAATATATGTATGTACTGCATTTTGTCATTCACTCTATATAATGTAACCATAGTATTTCCCTAGGATGAGACTGAGATGGCTCCAATGTGATCAGTGCAGTACCTCAGTTAACAAATTCAAAATAAAATAAAACAGATGTTTGTTAGCCTTAATAGTTACACATGCTCTTACTACTCGACTCAGTACATTTCTAACATGTTGAACATATTCTCATTATGATCAGCTATAAATTGCAGTATCATCCAAGTAAGCAAGAATAGTCTCCAAACCCCACTAGGATGCCATCTGCCAATCTCTGGAAGGATGATGGCATTTTCTTCATCCCGAGGAGCATCTTGGTAAAGTCATAAAACATAAAAGGATCATAAAAGTTGACTTTTTTTTTTTCCTTCTAGGTGTCAAGGCTGGGTCTATTTCTAAATTTCAAACTTTCAAAATGTCGACTTTCTTATGGGTGAGACCATAAGATCGAAGTTTTGAAACTTTAAACCATTTAAATGGATATTGCTGTACAGTGTGGGACAGTATGCGTACAGTTTTCCTCACTGTAGTGCAATTTTGGAGTTGGTATATTTAATTAGCAGGGGGTGTGGGTGCAAATGTAAAAAAAAATAGATTTTTTTTATTTACATTTTAAAGTTTCAAAACTTCAATCTTCTGTTCTTAACCATAAGGAAGTCGACATTTTGAAAGTTTGAAATTTAGAAGTAGACCTGTCAAGGCTACCTGCCAGTATCCCTTGGTCAGGTTAGTAGTTGTTAAATACTTAGCCCTTACCCAACTGCTCTAAAGCTTCCTGTGTTCTGGGTATGAGAGAAGCATCTGACTTGGTGTGACTATCAGATTTTTCTATAATCTGTAGAAAACCTTCTGCTGCAATCTTTTTTGGCACCAACCCCACCAGTTAAGCCCATTGACTGCTAGACTCTTACATTTCCCCAGATCCAACATCTCCTGCATTTCCTCTGTCAGGGTTTGTTTAAGCCATTCTGGTACTCTATAAGGGCTTTACTGATGGGCACTGGTGCCCCTTTTCCAAATGGTGTTCCACCAAGTGGGTATGCCCAGGCTTACCAGTAAACATATCCAAAAACCCTTGTAGAACTGGCTGGATATCTTGAACATCTGCAACAGATAGCACCTGTGAAAGGGCTACTAACACTGCAGTACAGCATAATGAGGATGATGAGGATGCTGTGCTCCTGAGTGTGCTGTTCTTCAGATGAAATGTTAAACTGAAGCTCCCTTTACCCTGTTTGTGGTAGCTCAGGTGACTGTAAACTATCCCATGACAGCTATTGAGAAGAGTTGGTGAAGTTCCCTGCTGACCTGCCCAAATTTCCCCTATCAGTATCAAGGCTATTGGTCTGGTGGGCCTATCCCACTCAACAAATTCTAAACAAATAAAATAAACAAATGCCTCATCCACTGAGGTGTCAGACTGAGCATCACTGAGAAGGTCTACTACTACATACCCCTCCGATTTCTCTTGAAACCCACTATAGATACTGAGTACCTACATCTCTCTATAATGGTAGAGTTTCATCATATTAACATAGTAAAGTTTCTGCTTCTGCCTCCTGTCTGGCAATTCTACCATGTAGTTCATGTCACTTACCTTTCTCTCAGTGGTGAAAGGATCCTGCCAAACTGCCTACAGGTTCCTGTGCCCAACAAGAATAAGCACTATCACTTTCTCTCCAACAGTATACATTCTGGCCCTGACTGCCCAGTCAATAATACTAGACCTTTTGCTGCTGTTGTGTTTATACCATGTACTCTTCTGCCATCCCTATGAGTGGGTAAGCATTTCAATTGTTGGAACCTGCTACAGTGAATCCTGAAACACAGAGACTGAATGGCTGAAAAAATGACTTACATATGCCAAGTCCGAGATGGCCATTTCTTGGAATACTCACTTTTCTCTGAGGTACGGCAATCTCATAGCAGCTGCAAAAAAGAAGTTTAAGAATAAAAGTAATTTTCATGATTCTTTGTTTTCTTGTTTTTTTTGTTCCTCCAGCTGTCAAATTAAATTCAGGCGGTCCCTCAACTTGTAACAATAAAGCAACACAAATGGAGAAATCCTGTGGATTTTTGGGCCAACTCCCTTTGAGAAAAGAGGAAATGGAGCAGGTACCTGTCCTACTCTCACTTGACCTGATCTATGAATATACTCATCATGATGAACAGTGTAGAGTTTATCTTCTCCAGCAGACCAGTGATCTATGAATGGGAGGGTATAGTCTTTACATGATTTATCCCACAACGCTTCCACAAACAAATCAACAGGTTTGACATGAAACTGACACATCTATCTGCTGGTACTTTTCTTGGGAAACTTACCCTGCTAAAATTTTCCAACAGAGCATTTGATGCCTTCTCTACCTTCTCTGCCTCTGTACAGGACAGATCTACTTCCTCATGGAATCTAGTAGAATAGTCCACCACCACCACCATAATATATCATGGGCTAAAAAGATGCCCCACGATGTTCATAGTTACTCTCTGAAATAATTTCTCAATAACAGGTGAAGATATCAAAGTAGCACTAACTTTATCTCCTGTATCTCCTACCTTGCTAACTCTCTGCACTGCTCATATGGTTTATAGTATCCCATTCACATATTTTCTAATACCAGGCTTAAAGAAGTTATATATAAGCCTTTTTATGCTTTATGTCAATATGTCCCAAAAAGAGAATACTACAGGCTATGGCCAGAATGGCTCATCAGCAGGACATTGGTAGTACAAGCTGCTCTATCACTTCACCCTCCATCCCTCCTTCAGGAGTCCATTATTTGTATAACACCTTGTCCCAGTATATGGACACATCCTGCCGTTGAGTATCATGAACTTCCTTGGCTACCTTTGTCAAGTTCTAAAAAGGAGGGTCTGAGAACGGAGCCTTTCTCATCTCTTTCTTTGTGGCTCTCCATAGCTTCCCCTCCATAGAATTATCACCTGACAGTATCATCTCAGATTCAGACATGTCACTTACAGCTGTCTCTCCTCTTGAAGTAACCTCTTCCATGGGAAGCCTAGTTCCTTTCAACAACTGTGGCTCAGACTCAGGCACACTGCTACTAACTAGGCCCCTCCTAAAATAGAGATATTATCAGCCTAGGCTGTAAACATTGGCAATGGCTGGGTATATCCCCTGCTCACTAAGTCTTGCCTCCATGCCTGGCTGTGTGTGACCACATGTACAAAAGATACTATGACTACCAGAATAATTTCCTATAAGAAAACATGCTCTGAGATATCATTAAACATTGCTGATTGCTTGTTTCCTTGTCCTCCTTCCCAAGCCAGATATACTCTGTCAAATGGTACCATAAATGATGTACATCCCATGGCCCTAATTGTAATGGAATGCCCTAGCAAATATTTCTCCTTTTTCACCACTGAATAACTAATAATGGTTATGTCTTGGCAATGCTCTCTTTCCTCTCCATTAGGATAGAGTGCATACTATTGTGGTAGTCTGGTGTTATAGTTATCTCCAGACAACCCACCACTGTTGCAATGGTACCCCGCTTGTTGTCTTCCATGGCTTTGGCTCCTCACCTTGTTTCCATGGATACTGATATCATACATACCCTCTTTGTTTGCATTGAAAACATTTCATTCAAAGATATTTGGCATGTAGTAGAACTGGTGGCTTTCTCATTTGCCTGTGAAATCTGCTGTGACGGCTTAGGCTGCCCGCCATGAATAACCTTATGCCCAGCAGAGTGCAGGGTAACAACCTGTTGTGTGGTTGTGACCTACCCATTGGTAAAGGACTCCCTTCCTCCTGTTTTCTTCCCACCACATTCCACACCTGATCTGCTAAGCAGAATCTTCTGTATTCGTGCAGAGCACTAAGCAATTGCTACCCCCCAAAAAAGGTCTGTTAGCTTTTCAAATTTACTGACATCACATCCACTCATATAACTATAAATGTGACTTAACATCTGTTCACACACCTATAAGTAAGTAAGTGCTTATTTCTGCAATATAATCACTCACACTGTGATCTGCCTTTGCTGTATGCTGTCTGAATTTATTTATGTATGCTTTAGGAGTCAGTTTATAACATTCAAATAAACATTGTTTAACTTTATCATAATTCAAACAATCAACATAATTTAACTTTGAGGGAGTATGCATTGCTTTATCCATGAGTAGAGGAGTTAAAATCCTCACCCACTGCCTTGGGTCAATTTGGTGTCAATTACACACCATTTAAAATGCCCAAATGAAACTATCAAAGTCATATTGTTGGGTTAGTGGTTGTTTTCCCGGGGCTAGTTTTTGCCGTTCTGGATGTGCCATTTTATACAGTTTTGGTGATGTTGTCTCAATGATGTGGAATTCGATGACGTGGTAATTCGATACTTCGAAGTAAAGTAGGCACACACACACACACACACACACACACACACACACACACACACACACACACACACACACACACACACACACAATGTTTTGAAACAATGGCTACTGATAAAAAGTAGACACTATGTATTTTCAGGAATGTAAAATTGCATAGAGACATACTAGAGTACTGAAGTTTCTGGATTATCATATCTTTTTACTTTAAACTAGCAATCCAAAGCAGGAGTAAACATCTTGGTCAGAGCATTTCTGGGTTGGCAACTTACAACTGGGCAGCAGATGGACACTGGCAATGTATGAAATGCAGAAAAGTCTGTTACTGAAAAATTAGTTTGGATGGCTATAATCTCTAATGATCTGCCATTTTGCTTAGTTTTTCAGTGAAGTATAGTCTTCAGGTAAGAGTGATATCACTATTATATTGGTTTGAAAACCTTTGTAAGTGACAAGGCTGTCTATTCCTTGAAGAAACATATCCATAGTCATCAAGTTATTTCCCAATCATTGATAAAGTTAGAATTATGGGATATATGGAATGTTTTGCATCATCATAATGAAAAATATGTATTTAGCACTCCAGGTAGTTGTCCAGTAGACTGGACTACTGACTAGTGTCCATGAAAATATTGCTGGCAGTCCAGGCAGCAGAAGTCATGTCATCCAGGCTAACTTATCATAGAGTATCAACCATCCAGGCTTTAGTGAAAAAGTTCAGGCCATGAAAATAGATCCTCTCGTTTTTCACAAGAAAGAGAGCTCATAGATAAAATCAAGAAGAGTATTCAGGACTTTATGCAAAAGAAATCATTAGGTAATGTCTGGATTTTAATATGGTTTTGTTCCCTGAAATTGAAACTGTAGACATAAGGTAGATGGAGTAATGCCACAGATCTGATCTTGATGGAGTTCCTCATTATTCAAATCAAATGGTTGGCTATGAATGCCTGGGTGGCCTCTAGGGAAAGCAAGTTTGGGGATCAACACCTGGTGAAATAGTACAGACTGATACAGAGGCAGGTACATTTGCCCAAATTAGAGAAGGACCAATTATATGTAGAGAGGGTATCTGTGAGGTCTAGGCTGTTGCATAATAACCCAAGTATCCCTGTCTGTATCATGAATTAAGTTGAGAAAGAAACAGGATTTAGTACTGTCTACTCTTACAAGTTATGTAGAGCTTTCTTCATTGATAATCGGGCCATCTGTAAGGAGTTCTCATTCTTTTATCAGAAGATGCATTATGATGTGCTACAGCAGGGCTAACAGTGGATGTTGTAAGTTGATTTGCTTTTGAAAAAAGCTAACATCTCTGATCTTTCCTTCTCAGAGAGAGGCACACTGACATCTGAGATAACTGAGGAAGATATCCACCATATCAATATGTGTACCTCAAAGGGCAAAGCTCCAAAATACACTTGTTAAATTTGTTTAATGTTTTTCAAACAAAGGGAAAAGTTAATTATTCTTTTTTTTAACATCAGCTGCTATAGTTCTACTCAAATTCAGTAAAGACATTAGTGAGGCGACAGTATACAGGTACATTTCCTTGATCAACACTGACCTGAAATTGCATGCTCATGAATTAGTTGGCAAAATGAAACAGATCCTTCCTAACATTATCGTAACAAGCCAGGCTGGTTTGTTGTGTGGCAGATAAAGCTCAGATCATTTATGGACCCTGCAAATGTATGGGCAGGAGCTTAGTGATACAAATATTCCTGCTTCACTGAGAAAATGTTTAACAGCAATGCTGGCCATTCTAATGGAAAGCTGTTATGTTCACGGGCTTTCTGGGCTCCTTTAAGCAAGCAGCACAAGCATAGTATGGCTCACCAGCAGTGGTAGTCCTTGCCATCAGTATTAGTCTGTATATGGGTATGCATCAGGGTTACCAGCTATACCCATTCCTCTTTCTCATTGCTAAAGAAATCTCAAGGGATGTTTTACTGCAGTCACAGGGCCTGTCACAGTGAACTTGTTTGGCAGGTGGTCACAAATATTGTTGTCTGCAGATCCATCCAGTCATCCATCCACAACCTCCTTTTCCCATTTTTGTACATGGGGTTGAGGTGTCACTTCAACAGTGGCAATCATCTACAGCCAAGGTTTACACTGTCTTGTGCTAGCCCTGCCATGGTAATTCTTCCACACCACACACTCACATGCACACTCACACCTATGGCCAATTTAGAGTGTCCAGTCTACCTAATGTGTGTTTTGGAATGTGAGAGGAAAGGAGAGTACACGGAAGAAACCCACAAGAGCACAGTTTGCAGATGCCTGTCTTATATTGACACAAGACATTTTGAAGTATATATCATGCATTAAAAAAAACTGTCTCTCTCAGAGTTTGCTGTGGTCTTTGAGTGATGGGTAAACATTAGTAAGACTGACATGTTCTTAATAAATGTCTTAGCACTAGCTCTTAAAACTCAGATATTAAGAAAGCTCTCCATGGAGTAGTAAAATGTCCAACTATTAGGAGTTGCATCACACAGCAAAATATTTAATGTGACAGTCACTAACTGAAAACAGGGCTAGAGGAAATTATTTCTGTGATTCCCTTTCTGGAGAAACTTGGTCCTTATTTAGAAAATGTTGTGACTCTCATGAACAGACCATGCTACAAAATCACCAAGTTGTTCCCCTACTGTTCTACCTATGCAGATTCAGAGAAAAGTGGCAACATGCGATTGTTTACCTCAAAAACAAGTTCGCATGATAAGGAAAACACAGAATTATGTGTTTATTTCCAGTTTACCTCTCCCTGAATATTTGTCAGAGGACCCTAGACTGGAGTTGATACTCTCAAGCATTTCTGTTTGATCAGCTGTTGGCATGTAACCATTTTAGCTACCCCATATGGGCCAGGTTGGAGACTGGAATTTTTAATGCACAATTCCCATGGGCAATAGGGGGGTATGGTTCCAGACTGCTAAAAATCTTGGTAAACCTATCATCCTACAACAGACCTGGGGTTCTACTGTATATTTTTTGAAATGCTCAACACTCAAATGGAGGATGTTCCAGTCAGTGAAATGAAATGGGAAAAAAGAGGATTCTGTAGTTCTTAGTTCTGTCTCAGGAGGTAGCCAACAGACTAGTGCTGCATCCTTTCAACACGTCAGGATGTCTGGGGATTTGGACAAACAGGATCAATGGAAATACTTAAAACTTTGATATTCAGATATGAGGTCAGCATTTAGGAGAATTTTTGAGCTGTCCTTCCCTCTACCCCCCGATATTATGGGAGTGAAGGATCCTAAGAATGTTTTGAATGCTTCATAGGCTCGGAATTTCAGAACATCGAACCTCTGATCACCAAAGACCAGAGGATTGAAGTTCTGAAATATCGAACATAAGAAAAAAATCTGAAACGTGAACACTTATTTCACATTTTTTTCAGGGGGCAAGCCCTGCTGCACCCCCCACACTGCCTGCTACTTAAATATACCAACTCTGAGATCACACTACAGTGAAGAGAATGATAAAGTTTCCGTTCTGCAATGTACAGTGATCTCCATTCACAAGGTTTGATATTTTATAACTTCAATCTTCTGGTCTTCCATGATTAGAGGTTCAATGCTCTGAAATTTCAATTCTTTGAAGGGGATATATATATATATATATATATATATATATATATATATA
>NC_056731.1:1340148186-1340178186 GCF_019279795.1 Protopterus annectens
CTTCCTTATTATTGCTTCCCTAACACTAAAGTGCAGTGTATTTAAAGCCATTGAGCTACTTACTCTTTCTCTACAGTTATCAGAGTCTGATTTTAGCATATTTCAGCAATATAAGTAAACAGATAAACATTTTTGGTGTGTTGTTTATTTTGGCTTTATTTTATTGCATGTTTTGATGTCTGTTAAGCAGTTTTGCCCTTAAGTTTCTGTGTTTTGACATGAATTCAATTGCAAAAGGACTTCTCAAACAATTTCTGGAGGTGGTTAATGGTATGGCCAAGCGCCAACAAAGGATACTGAAATAATGTTTAAATATGTCTATATTTATACAAACTCCACAGAAGAAGAGAATTCCTTGTTAATATTCAGAAAGCCATTGTTAACAAACATGATGGGCTAGATGATCTGTAAAGGTCTGTAGTGAATAGTCTTTTTATGTAACTAGTAAGCACCATTAAATTTAAGAATAGTGGAAAATCTCCATTTCAAAGTATTATTTGGACAAAAGCTTTTTTCTGCTATATTCACATTTTCTTTCCCTCAACAAAAGAGAGGCTACATACTTGCATTAGTTTTTTTTTTTTTTTTTTGGCTAGATGTTAGGAAGGATTTAATCTAATACTATAGAAAAGAAAAACAGTATGGCTGGCTGTGTGTCAACACAAAATGCACCCAGGAGCTTTGATTTACTAAATGTCACTTCAGGTGGTCTTTAGCAGTGTTAAGAAAGGTTTCAACAATTTTTCTAGGAGTAGGTACATCTCTGCAAAACTCTCAGACAATATCATTTCCAAGGAGGATGTGTTGCCTCCAGTTCAGTTTGCCTTCTTTGTGGAGTCTGTATGACCATCCTGTGTCCTTGTGAATTTTTTTCCAGGTGTTCTACTTGCTATCCACCTCCAAACACATGCAACTGGTTAACTGACACTCTTGCAGTTTGCTGCAAAGTATGTTTCTATGTGCAGTATGTGTGAGCATGTGTGATTGTGCATTTTGTGACAGATTAGTGTTGCATCTAAACTGATCTTCATAGCCTTGTGCTTATTGACTCCTGTGCCACCACCACTCTATAAAGGGTAAAGCAGTTTATCAGAAAATGGATGGATGGGATGGCTAGATGGATGGATGGATGGACACGGTTCTACAGTAATTCATTCCTCTCCAGTTTTGAAACTGGGACAGTTTGTTTTCCTCATATCTAATTCATTTTTATAGACAAGTGTTAAATGCAGCTGTTATAAGAAAACAAAACCCAAGGGCAAAAGCATCTAGAGACTTCTCAAAATGACAATTGAAGATAAGACCCTCATGTCTGAAGGTGCTTAGCATGCAACTAGAAAAGAACAGAAAACAAGAAAGAATGCTGTTAGAGTTTATGACACAACTGGATATTAAAGTCAAGAAGATATCCATTTACTGAGGTGGACAGAGATGAAAGGAAAATCTAATGCTGCAAAAATTATACACTATCTGAACTTACAATGAAGGACAATGATCCTAAGTAAACTTGATAAGATCAAGCATAGCATGGCAAGAACAGACTTCAACAACATGGGATTTATTTAACTAAAATGGACTGGAATGGGTCATTTTGCATCAAATAATAATCAGATCTTTTACTGTGAATAACAAGGTTGCAAGAAGAAATTATGTATCCATCATGTTTATTAAAATAGTGTCAAACTTAGTGAATTGTAACAACCCAAGAATTAATATAGTGACTTAATCAGATATCACGGCAATCCATTCAATAATATAGTTGACATTACACTCAACATGTGAGCCAGTTATGTAACTTATCCTAGAATTCAAGCACTGGCAGATGTGTTTTTTTATGTTATAGTACTGATAGTTTGCTTGCAAACATTATTCACTGTTCATCAGTGTGCATGCATTTGTTTGAAAATGTTCACTTTCTTGTCTTCTTTCTACGTATTCTCCTGGAGTAAGCCTGAAAGTGTTTAATCTGGAAAAGTGTCCTACCTTAGTTAACAAATGAAAACTAAATCACAGTGATGCAAATGTATGATTTAGCCACATGTGCTTAACAGGAGAAACATGAGCAATTTTATGAATATCTACAACACCTTATGGATATAATAGCAAAAAATACATTCATCATAGGTGACTGGAATGCTGGAGTTACTAGCCAAAGAACAAATGGAATAATATAAAAGTTTTGTCTTGAAGTGAAAACTGAAGTGGAATGCAGACAAGTAGAAATTTGCCACGATTATTCACAGATTATATTAATCACTCTTATTCAAAAGCCCAAAGCATGACTATAAACATAAATATGACAACATGATCCCCTTTGCAGTGATAAAGAACTCAATGCAATTTGCAAAACCAAGATTTGGGGTTATGTCTTAACTGGTGGAGAGAGTACCTGAAGATATATGGACAGACTATTGGGATATTGTCAAGGAGGTGGCAACAAAAATTATTCCAATTAGAAAGAAAAAAAAGAAAGCTGAATGGCTATCTGTGTAATGTAAGCTTTTGAACTGACAAAGGAAAGGAGAACAGAAAGGTAAACGAGAAAGAGAAAATATGTCATAAAGAATGCAGAGTTTCAGAGAACAGCAAGAAGTAGTAAGGAGGCTATTTAAATGAGTAGTGCAAAATGAACTGAAAGATAATAGGCAAGATATCTCTTCAAGATGATCAAAAATATTAAAAAAAACTTACTTGTAAACATCAGCATGGTAAAAAACAAAGATGAGTGGGACCTGTCAAAAGCAGAAGATATTATTAACAATAGCCAGCTTGCTGATTGGGGGTGGGTGGTATTTTGCAGCGCAATGTTTCTCTTTAGCTGAGTCAGGAGGCCAGTATTACTATCTTTTATCTTTCTGTGTCTCTTCATATAAATAGATAGCTAGATACATACATACATAGACAGAGATATAGATATAGATATAGATATATAGTTATAACATATTAGTACAGAGATGTCTGGGCCCTTTAAATGTATTAGTTCAGAAATACCCAGGCAGGTAAATGTTAACCAGGCACAGCTGCAAAAAGACCTATGTAAGCCAGTGCCCTGCAGATGAGCAGATGTGTGGGTCAGAAAAGTATCCTTGAAGTACTCTAGAAGGAGTATAATGTACCAAGAGAAAGGCAATCTGAACAGTGTTTCTGGGCAATAAAAAGGAGCTGATACCCTTTAAAAGACAGATCATTTGGATACCCTTTAAAAGAGTGACCATTTGGATGTCTATCTGCCTGCAAGGAAGTGCAAAGGACTATACTTCAGATTATTCAAGCCTGTGAAAAACTGCAAGAAGGAAGAAACTTCACTTTATCCTTGCCTTTAAGAAAGTATAAAGAGAACCCTAATGGAGTATACCTCTGTCTTGTGAAATGTCTATAAGTGCTATTTATTGATTTTGTGACAGCTATTTTGTAAAAACACCTGTGTGAAGGGGGATATAGTATCTGCTTTCAAAAAACATTATTTGTGTTATCAACTGAGCAAAGCCTGCAAAATATGATTAACTACCACATAAAGAGTTTAAGACTGGCACTGACTAAATACTGTAAGCAAGAAAATAAATAAATAAATACATAAATACATAAATAAATAAATAAATTAAAGTAGCTTAAAGCCATTGATCACAGGTAAACAATCTCAAATGTATTGATCTATTTACCATCTGTAGACCAGTTTAGTTCCACAAGGCCAGCTGCATCTTTTCAGGGGACACCCAAGGTGGTAGTCTTATTTACTTGGAGAAATTTGGCCAGGATACTGGGGAACTTCTCCACTTTTCCTGTGGTTTGTCCAAATGGTGGCTGCAGGAAAAGAAGTAAAATAAAGTTGTAGGACTTGTGAATTGTTAAAGTATAGAGTCAGACTTTGTCTTTTTCTGGCTACAGGAGTGCAGAAGATGACAGAGTGTTACCTGTTATGGCTTATATTAATTTTGTTGATATAGAAATAGTTGCTTACTTATCTTTTGATTTAGCTGAGCCAGACGCCAGTCAAATTTGAGTAACTCATTTGTCTGATGATGGCTTGGATTAATCTATATCTTACACTAATGCTGATGGTGGTTTGGATTAAACTATATCTTACCCTAATGCTGATGGTACTTTGGATTAATCTATATCTTACACTAATGCTGATGGTGGTTTGGATTCAACTATATCTTACCCTAATGCTGATGGTGGTTTGGATTAATCTATATCTTACACTAATGCTAATGGTGGTTTGGATCAAACTATATCTTACCCTAATGTTGCCCATACCTTACTTGGATAGAGAGAGGTTTCTCTGTTCACCTGTGAGAGAGGGAGCTTTGAGCAGCCATCTGTCCCTGGAGGAATGGGTCCATCCCAAAAGTTAGTAGTTTATAGGCCATTTTGGGCTAATTTCTATCTCTTTCATTTCCCTGCTGTAAAAACCACGTTTGCACGCTTTTGCATGTCCGGGCAGCACTGGTTAGCTAGGGCTAAATTTATCCCGGCTCTACCAAGTCTCCTCTTCAGTTTTCCCTTGAAAGTAGTCTAACTCTCAACCTAAGCACTTAAAAGGCATCCTACAGTCCAGCACTTGCTCAGACCTAATAGCAAGCACTAATATACCCTGACACTTGATTGCCCAGCAGGGCAAGGCTCATCATTCACCCCTCACCAACAAAGTGACTAAGCAGCTCACCCTACTATTCAGGCATGACCAAAGGGCAATTTCAGGTATACTCTCCAGTCCAGCTGGGGAACCTGGGTATCCTGAGGCAGTGTTGCAACTGCCTCATGTACACAGACAACCCTCTCCGCCTATCACAAAACATTAACACATGCGAGAAATGCAATTATATAGCTAAATTGGAGACTAAGCTCTCTCCACCCAAGACTGGAACAGGCAGTCATGAGGTGAAGGTTAACACTTGCACCACACCTCCAGCCTCACATAGACATACTAAACCAGCACTGGCAAAAAATACACATAAATACACAAAATCATACTCTGACACTCTAAATAAAAACCTGCAAAAGCATCACAGACCTCCAAAGCAGACATCCAAAAAACCTGCAGCTCCTGTCACAAACCAGACAACACATAAAACACAAAATCAGTGTGCCACACAATCACAGCCCTTAAGGCGAAATAACATACCTAACACACTAGTAATAGGTGACTCTATAGTCAGGCACACTGATGTCCCACTCACTAGGCTGGACAAGGAGAAGGTTACTGTTAGCTGCCTGTCGGGAGCCAGAATCCACCACATAACACAAGAACTCAGGTCACTCCAGAACAAGTACAAATATGACTGTCATTATTCCTGTTGGTGTGAATGACCTGAGACGTACCTCCCTGGACTACATGAAAAGAGACATGGAAGAGCTCTCTGATCATGTAGCCCAGGCGGGTATGACCCTGCCCTGAGTAGCATCCTGCCCTCACTAAGAATGATACCACGGTATAAAGAAAAAATGATCAATTTCAACAATTGACTAAGCTTCGGGTGTTATTCAAAGGGGATCCAGTGTCTGTCAGACTGGAATGATATGCTCTACAAGCCTCATTGCTTCGCAAGAGACGGCTTGCACCTGTCACCCCTAAGCTTTTGAATACTGGCCAAGGCTCTTGCTACCCCCATAGTGCCTTTTTTAGGCAAGGCTCAAAAGTCAAACCCACCTCCGTAAACAACACAAATAAAAAAATGAGTGTTATGCTACTCAATGCCAGGAGTTTAAATCTCAAAATATATGTGCTCGAAGCACTCCTCAGTATGGAGAACGTTGACATCTGTGCAGTAACTGACATCTGGTTCAAGGCTCCACAGAGCACCCCAGCACTACTGGGCTACAACTCATTTCACACATTTTGGCCACATAACATGGACCGAAACGCAAAAGGAGGGGGGTGTATCCATATTCATCAAGGATACCTACACCTTCACGTTAGTGGTGCAGCATGATACCTCCGAAATCATCCATGTGCAACTATCAGGCAAATCTGCAATGCAAATTATGGCCTGCTACAGATCACCCTCCATGACCCAGGACCACCACTCCACCTTTCTGGAAACACTGGAAAACATGAAGGTCCTACTGAGCACCCTGATATTGGGAAATTTCAATTACCCTACTGTTAACTGGGAAAACTACTCAAGTACAAACTCCCAGCTCCAGTGCTTCCTGGAATTTATCAACTCAAATGCCCTGGATCAGCTGGTAAACTCCCCTACCAGAGGTGAAAACATATTGGACCTGGTCATCACCAACATGGGCGACAGGTGTTCCACACCGGAGATCAACCCATCACTGGTTAGATCAGACCATAAATTAATCACTCTGGATGTCCACACCACACCACACCCCCACCTCCAACCAAAGAAACCACAGTGAAAAACTTTTCTATAGCAAACTTCACCTTACTTAAGACAGAGGTGGTACATTTCACAGCCCCCATGCTAAAGGATAACAGTGTCCAAGATGCAGGAACCTTTACAAATGCACTCTATGTGCACCTACAAGGATGCATGGATCATGTCATCCCTAGCAAAATCAAGACTCACCCCCCCCCCCCCTAAGAGAAGGAAACCAGTCTGGTGGACCCCTGCCATAAACAGGTTATACAATAGAAGGAGGAAACTAGTTAAGAAAAAAAAAGCAAATCCCAAGAAGGAAAGACATCCCTGATCAGTATCAGTAAGAAACTAAGTTCCCCTCATAAAATCCTCCAAGGCTAACTTTGAAAGAAAAATAGCCAAGGATTGGAAAGATAACCACAAAGCCTTCTTTAGCTATGTCAATAATCTAAATGGCAACTCACAGATATGCTTTGAGCTAGTGCAAAATAGCACAAAATATACTGAACCCACTGATATTGCCAACATCCTGGCAGATAGATTCAGTGCAAACTTCACCCCTCCTCTCACCCACAAAAGGGCCCACAACAATACCAGAAATGTGTAGTGTCCCGGAAATTACAGATGCCCAGGTGAAAACAGCCCTTCCAAAAGCCAAAAGCACAGCATCAATGGGGCCAGATGGTGTCCCAGGCTGCGTCTTGCATGAACTACAGAACAAACTAACCCCCCACCTAAACACACTGTTCAACCTCAGCCTCTCCACAGGCTACATGCCCATAGAATGGCGCACAGCAACGGTTATTCTGCTCCACATAGGAGGGGCCACAACTGACCCTGGTAACTATCGCAACATAAGCCTGACTAGCCTGGTCTGCAAGGCTATGGAGCGCATCACCATAGAACACATTAACAAAGATATTGGGAACCTCCAAACACTTGACCCGACCCAGTTCAGCTTTGTTAAGAGCAGATCATGCTTACTAAACCTGGTTGACTCCTTCAAGACAATCACACAGCCTACCTTGACCTCACCAAGGCTTTTGACACTATTCTGCACTCAGGAATTATAGAAAAACTCACCAGCCTGAACATAAACCCCTACGTCACGAGATGGGTTGCCAACTGGATTACAGACAGAAATCACATGGTAAGAATAGCGGGCTCCAGGTCCGACTCTAAACCAGTCACAAGTGGTGTCCCACAAGGCTCGGTCCTGGGACCCCTACTGTTCAGCATATACTTCTCAGAAGTACAGGCAAACATAGAAGGACTATGGCTAACCAAGTATGACGATGCTGCAAACTGGGAGCCATAACTGACTCTCCGGCTGACAATGACATTCTCCAAAAGGGCCTTACTGAGATGGAAACCTGGTGTCAAAGTCATGGTCTCAAGCTAAATGCCAAAAAAATGCATAGTCATCCCATTTGGGAAAAACAAAACACCCATGAATTACCACATAGGTGGCAGCCCCCTTAATACAGAAGAGGTAATAAGAGATCTGTGGACCCAGGTAGATAGTAATCTCTCCTTTGATAATCATATTGCCAAAGTAGTTAGGAAATCCTTCTATGTAGCCCAGCTAATTACTAAAGGGTTTGCATCTAGAAATAAAGAGGTTATAGTGCCCCTCTACTCATCACTCATCAGACCCATCATAGAGTACAATGCCCCATTTGGGATGTACCTCACAAGACACTTCCAACAGCTGGAAAGACCACAAAAGTACCTCACCAAGAGGATTACTGGCCTCAAACATATGTCCTATGCAGCCTGACTGGAAAAACTCCAGCTGTACTCAGTCACATATCACTTCCCCAGAGGTGATCTCTGACTGACTTACAAAGCCATGTCCAACTCAGAATTGATGGACATGCTCCACCTAAAGAAATCTAAGTCACTGCGAGCCACTCACTCTAGTGAGCTAAACCTCGCCACAACAATAAATAGAACATGCTGGAGGGATAGATTCCTGTCACAGAGACTCTCCATGCTTTGGAACAAAATTCCTAACTACATTAGGCAGTGCCCCTCACTAACACTCTTCAAGAGAAACCTTGGCGAGTGTATGGGTAACAGAAAATACACCCCTGGGATCACTTCATTGGCTCTTCTTGACAGAGGCTCAGTTAATTAATCAATGGGGCAGTGAAAGCTGGCACACTCTGGCTAGGCTTATAAATGCTCTCGGGCAGATAGCCTAGTACCTACCTATGAACCTATGAACCTATAATACTGATGGTGCTTTGGATTAATCTATATCTTACACTAATGCTGATGGTGGTTTGGATTAATCTATATCTTACCATAATGCTGATGGTGGTTTGGATTAATCTATATTTTACCCTAATGCTGATGGTGGTTTGGATTAATCTATATCTTACACTAATGCTGATGGTGGTTTGGATTAATCTATATCTTACACTAATGCTGATGGTGGTTTGGATTAATCTATATCTTACACTAATGCTGATGGTGGTTTGGATTAATCTATATCTTACACTAATGCTGATGGTGGTGTGGATTAATCTATATTTTACACTAATGCTGATGGTGGTTTGGATTAATCTTTATTTTACACTAATGCTGATGGTGGTTTGGATTAATCTATATCTTACAGTAATGCTGATGGTGGTTTGAATTAATCTATATCTTACACTAATGCTGATGATGGTTTGGATTACTCTATATCTTACCCTAATGCTGATGGTGGTTTGGATTAATCTATATCTTACCCCAATGCTGATGGTGGTTTGGATTAATCTATATCTTACCCTAATGGTGATGGTGGTTTGGATTAATCTATATTTTACACTAATGCTGATGGTGGTTTGGATTAATCTATATCTTACCCTGATGCTGATGGTGGTTTGGATTATTCTATATCTTACCCTAATGCTGATGGTGGTTTGGATTAATCTATATCTTACACTAATGCTGATGGTGGTTTGGATTAATCTATATCTTACACTAATGCTGATGGTGGTTTGGATTAATCTATATCTTACCCTAATGCTGATGGTGGTTTGGATTAATCTATATCTTACCCTAATGCTGATGGTGGTTTGGATTAATCTATATCTTACCCTAATGCTGATAGCGGTTTGGATTAATCTATATCTTACACTAATGCTGATGGTGGTTTGGATTAATCTATATCTTACCCTAATGCTGATGGTGGTTTGGATTAATCTATATCTTACCCTAATGCTGATGATGGTTTGGATTACTCTATATCTTACCCTAATGCTGATGGTGGTTTAGATTAATATATATTTTACACTAATGCTGATGGTGGTTTGGATTAATCTATATCTTACCCTAATGCTGATGGTGGTTTGGATTAATCTATATCTTACACTAATGTTGATGGTGCTTTGGATTAATCTATATTTACACTAATGCTGATGGTGGTTTGGATTAATCTATATTTACACTAATGCTGATGGTGGTTTGGATTAATCTATATCTTACACTAATGCTGATGGTGGTTTGGATTAATCTATATCTTACACTAATGCTGATGGTGGTTTGGATTACTCTATATTTTACACTAATGCTGATGGTGGTTTGGATTAATCTATATCTTACCCTAATGCTGATGGTGGTTTGGATTAATCTATATCTTACACTAATGCTGATGGTGCTTTGGATTAATCTATATTTACACTAATGTTGATGGTGGTTTGGATTAATCTATATTTACACTAATGCTGATGGTGGTTTGGATTAATCTATATCTTACACTAATGCTGATGGTGGTTTGGATTAATCTATATTTACACTAATGCTGATGGTGGTTTGGATTAATCTATATTTTACACTAATGCTGATGGTGGTTTGGATTAATCTATATTTTACACTAATGCTGATGGTGGTTTGGATTAATCTATATCTTACACTAATGCTGATGGTGGTTTGGATTAAACCATACTTTGCACTGTTCTTTCTGAGACTAAAGTGAGTGATACTACTTCTAATGACTTGGGCTGATGCTACAAAGTAACGTTTTCTAAAAAAAAAATAAGGAAGAGTGTTCCATTTCTAGCCAGCAGCGGCCAATAACAGCTTCAACAGTGAGAATACAGCAATCACTTGCTACTGGTCAGGAAGCTGCAAGAGGCTATTCTGTCATGCTAAGTGGATGGAGAACTTTGAGTAGATTGGAGAGTTATTGAAAAACAAAGACATACTCTTCATGCTCCCTCAAAACTTGACTATGCTATCTAGGACAAAGCTACTGTGCTTTCAGGTATTGTACCTTCTATGATCTACTCCCTTATTCATTTGAAAGATGGAAAGTTCTGTACCTTATCTTTTGAGACTTTTGAGTTTCTGCATAAATATATGACTCTGTTTTAGGCAAACAGTATGTATATTCATGGAATTATTACACTTTATAAGCTGTTAAAGACTTTATAAAAAGATTATTTTGCATTTTAGAAAGGACATTCTTACAGAAGATGTAATTTTACAATACTTTCAACATACTTGCAAAACTATTTATAGTATTAAAATTTATGATGAAAGGAGGTTATGGAATGGTGAATGGAAAATGTGGGCAACTTTACTAACTGATGAAAAAAAACTACTCATTTACATATATGTACACACGGATCTACTTTATATTGTCGAAAAACCACTTACTAGAAATTCAAAAAGTTGAGACCACTTTGCCGAAATGGCATGTTATTGAACATACAGAACATCGCAATTTCAATCCAGGAGGTGAAACACTGGGCCATCATGGTGAACTGTGTCCTTTTCTCCCCTATAGTACAATCTCAGAGTTGGCATATTTAGGTGTGGGGATGTGGGGGGGGGGGTAAAGCCCCCCACATGGGTGGGTTTGATTTGCTTTGTTTTTTTTTTTTTTCTGTGTTGTTGGACATCATTTCCCAGAGTGAAATTGAGATGTTCCAGGTGTTTTATAACATGCCGTTTCAGCAAATTGGTCTCGGCATTTTGAATTTCGCATGTTTTTTGACAATATAAAGTAGATCCGTACACACACATATACAGAAGTGTAGTTGGCTCAACTAGTGCCCTGTGCCAGTTTCATAAACCAGGGCCCTACCCCTTCAAAAAAAAAAAAAGACTTCACTGTTTCACTGTAATTAGCAAATTGCTGTACTATTAGGATTATTAGGACAATGACAGTCATTGCAAGAGAATTCATAGTTATGGATATAGTTTAAGATGATAACAGTTTAATAATTTCTAATGAATGTCACAATATTACCAATAATTTTATCTTATTAAATAGCAAACATTTTTAGGTGTATAACATGGTCTAGATGTACATGTGTAGCCTGTCTTTCTGATAAGATGTACACTGATAATTTAATAAAGTTGTTTGGAAAAAAAAAAGATGTAAACCAAGGTCTCTTTTGTCTGGGATGGTGGTAGCTCAGGTGTATGTGAAAGATACAAATAGTCCAACAAAGAAACTGGAGTTGCCCCTCTCCACTTATGTTTTCATACAATATTGAGACAAAGCCCAAAAGTAGGGAAAATGGAATTTATTACACAAATAAAAAACAAGTAAAATAATAAAGATAAGTGCTTTCATCCTGTAAATTGAGAACTTCATCAGATAAATGAATAGGCATTCCATCTCCTTTTTTATAATACACATCAAAAACGTCATAGCAATCAAATGGATACTGACACACCCCCTTAAAGACAAAGAGATCAAAAAATAAATTTCATTATCAATACAATCTAATAAAATGTAAAACTTATATATATATATATATATATATATATATATATATATATATATATATATATATATATATATCTACAATGTGTTTAAATTGAAATATATAAAAAAGCGTCTGTAAAAAACTAATTATCTTTCTATAGCTTTTAGTTTTAATAGGGATCTGATTGAGATGTGTTCATTTAAGCCGGGCCAGTTGCCTGTATCAAGACGCAACTGCCAGTATAGCTCCCGTTTCTCTAATAAAAGTGACCAACCTCCACCTTGGACTTCTGTTTTAATGCTGTCAATAGCTACAAATTGAAAATCATCTCCTTCATTTTCTAAAATATGTTTACTCAATACATTATTGTCCTTTTTTGTTTTGATGTCATATAAGTGCTTGTAGCTACGATTTTTTTAATTTACAATCTGTTTTTTCAACATAGTAACAACAGTTATTACACATAGCACAATATATATATGCCTTTTTCAGAACAACAGTTGTATCTTTGCTGAATTCCAACATCTAGGTTATTGATTTGAAAGACACCACCCTCTTTAATAAATTTACAAAAATTACACATTCCAAATTTACTCATATACCTATCTTTACATTTAGAATATTAGTTCTTAGTTTCAAAGATGCTTTTTAAATTTCTACATTTTTTAAAAAAAATTGTGGGATTGGTACCTATGTGTGGTCTTATGGTTTTATCTTGGCTTAAAATGGACCAATTCTTATCTAAAATGTTCTTCAATTTGTGACTGTCTGTAGTAAAAACAGTAATAAAAGACGTCTTGTAATCCTTAATGGCCTCTATGTTACTGGTGGTACCATTAGTTTTACCTGAAACACTGTTCATGTCATGATCTGACAATAGAGGAATATACCCCTTTCTCTTTAGTTGACTACCTCTAAAAGAATGTCCATGATAAATTTAAAAGGGTAACCCCTTCTTAAAAACATTTGTTTGAGGTTGTCACATTCGCCTAAAAAAATCATCCATGGTAGAGACCATACGTACGCACATATGAACTGACCTTTCACAATGGCTTTTTTTTTGCTTCAAAGGATGGGTACTAGAAAAATGGAGTAACGAATTGGAGTATGTTTGAATTGTTTTGGTTGCTTAATGCATCTAATATGCAGTGGAAGTTTGTTCTAAGAAAGGGCAGTGGAATAGCTGTAAAGGTTTTGTCCTATTTTGCTTTTTCGTTTGTGCATTTGAAGTAAATTTTGGTCTGTATTTCTGAGCATTCTGGAGGTTGTAAAGGGACACTAGCGAGGAGATGGTTGGACAGGAGGTAGGCTAATACATGATTGAATGAATGATCTGAAGCTGAGAGAGAAAAGTATTTGGTGGAGAAGTTCAAGACAATTCAAGCTGTTAAGAGAAAGGTAGTGGTGAGATTTATAGGTTTGATTTGCAGCAAATCTGGTGATTTTATTATACATGGTTTCTAGTTTTGTTAACAGAGAGTTTTGACTTTTGGTGAAGATTTGTGAGGTGTAAAGGAGGCTTAGGAGAAGGTAGGCTTGGGAGAGGAAGATTTTAGCTTTGTTTGACAGGAGATTTTTGTTTCTGCAAAGAAGACCCAGTCTTTGTTTTTTTTTTTTTTTTGTTATTGTTTTTTTTTTTTGATCCAGTTGTGTATGTGGAGGTCAAATCTGAATCAATCATCAATTATGACCCTGAGAAGCTTAGTGTTCAATTCAACTGTTATTGATATGTTGTTGGGAAATGAGATAGAGAATGTAGATTTGAGGGGATTTTAGGGTTTTTGATTACCTGATTCTTTGACAGTTTTTGATGGATAAGAATGATTTTCGGGTAATGGAGTTTAGGTCAGACAGGGTATTAGAGGTGAGGTGGTAAAGGAAGAGTAGAATAGATGTGGAGAGGACAGATAATATCATCTTGTAGTAGGGCTTTATAGTGTTGGGTAACAGGTTAGCTGGGGAGACAGAGTTTGGAGGAAATGTATGGTTTGTGAGGATAAGAGGAGTGAGGAACTGTGGAGCAATGGAGTATGAAGTGAAAGGGGGACTAAAAGAATATGAGTAAGAGGTAGGTAAGAATTAATTCAAAGTAGAAGGTAAGATGGAAATGGGAAGTGAATGTCTAATTGGTTGTAGAGTGAGGAAGGGGAGGGGATCTGAGGGTTGGGGAAAGGGATGGTTAGGTATAAATCAAATTAGTTCAGGAGTGGGTGGGACTGGGCGTAGGGTAAGGGAGCAGAGTAAGCCTGAGCATAGCGAGGGTAAATATAGTGGGCTATATCTGTATGGAGCAGCTCACAAAATAAATAAAAAAAGCAATCTGTGGTTGCAACGCAAGCCAGACAGAGGTGGTGAAAGAGACAGGGGAAAAAGAAGATAGGTACAACGTAACAGCTTTTAGATGTTTGATAGTCAAGCAGAGAATTTTAGCATGTGGTGTACAGCTGAGAGAGAGAGAAGATGGGGTGGCAAGGGAGATATCTGGGAGTTCTGGTGGCGTCCTAGGAGCATTTTTAAAAAATATACACAGTTAGTATTATGAGTTTAACATACATTAAGTTTTAGTTGCTGGTTGGCTGGCAAGTTTTGGGTATCCAGATATTTGGCGAAGTTCTTGGAGTACAGATTGTGATGGAGTTAGCTGGGTTTAGTTTTTAGGAGTGCTAGGCAGTGAAGTAGGTGGTTGGAAAGGTTGTAAGAAGGAGCCTGTACCTAGTAAAATATATAAAAAGGAGAACGGGTGAAGTTTTGTAGGAGAGAAGTGGCTGGAGAGTTTTGAATGATAGTCAGAAATAAGACAGCAGTGAGGGTAGTGAGGCAGAGTAGGGCTGAGGCAGGATAAAGGCATAAAAAGTTTTTAGTGGAAGTCACAGTAAGAGGTAAAAAGGTAACAGTGTAACAGTATCAAGAGTTATACAACAATCTATATAAACATAATAAGATGAGATTCATAATATTATCAGCACTATGGATCATTATAGCAATAAACTGCAGTTAGCAAACAAATGTAGCCAAGGTTTCAATATAAAAAACAGTCTTCAGTATGCCCTACAGCCAAATGGCAAGACCAGTCATGAAACACTGTAGTTCTCTTCTGCTGGAGAAAGTAACAGACAATTAGGTAGTTAGGAAACACCCAACTGATCATCTGTGGTATAATCAGAGAATTGTGGCTATTCAGTTGAATTATAGGGCAGTTGGCAGATAAGCCATTATCTTCAGGATGTAGTACAAAGGACCTACTTTTATTTTAATGTGAGGGAGTGAGCAACTAGTTCTAGACTAAGACTAGAGACACAAATGCTAACTAGCACTATGATATCGTTAGATGAGAGGCCTTCAGTTCTTATATGCAAGGTATTGCCATGGGCTAAACTGCATTTGAAGGCTATACCAGAGTAGTGCAGAAACACAGTGGCAGAAAATCTGAGTAGCTCAAGTATCTTTAGGAGTTCAGTGTTATTTCTAGAGTTAACTTCAAAACAAACATTGAGGTGAGCATACACCACAGTTATGTAGGCATTCAGCTAGGTTTAACACTGCTGGTTATCATTTGCAGTAACAAAGAAAAAATCAGTTTAAGCAGAAGTGAGATGTCTGCAACACCTTACAGCTAGTAAGCTTCCTCATAGACAAATAGCACAATCATAAAGGTAACAATGGCAAGGTAAGTATATTCCACAGTTTTGCAAGCATTCAGCTAGTTCTATCTCAACAGTTTACCAGTATAAGTAACAAGGAGAAAACAGTGTAAGCAAAGGAGAAATGTCTGCAATACCTTACAGCTAGTATTCTTTCTTATAGACTAATAGCACAATCAAAAAGCTGATAACAGCGAGGCTACGTTACCTTCACATCTAGTACACTTCTTAGTTGAAATACAGGCAAAGTAGCAAAAATTAGATTAAAAGCAAGGGATATGCCACCAGAACCACCAGAAACACTATTAGTATGGTTGACCGAGGTCAAGATAGGGAAAGAGAGTGCGAAATGCCAGAGAGTGCTATTTAAATGGAAGAAGACATCATGGGATGGGGGTCAATAATAAAGATAAACAAGGGAGAAAACAAAAAGAAAAAAAGTGGGGAAAAAAATCAGGGAGAGGGATTACAATTGTGGGAATTCCTGGATGGTGCTGCTACACCTGGATGGAGCTGCTCACAAAAGAAATAAAAAAAAAATCTGTGGTTGCAATGCAGGCCAGGCAGAGGTGGCTTTGCAGTTTGGAAATGAAGATAAAGAGAAATAAAGTAGAGGAAAATATAGAGAAGTCCTGAGCAAGAAAACCTAAGAGGAGAAGACTGTAGGGGTGAGTTATTGGGTTAGACAAAATAGCATCCGGGAAGCTGAGATCAGCTACACACAGAAGGGATCGAAAATAGGTTTCAAGTAAGTATGAGAAAAGACAGAGTGAGTGGAATGTATTAAGGAGCCGATAAGCTGTGAAAGAAACAGGTGAAAAAGAAGATAGTTAGGGCATTACAGCTTACCTTGAGATGTCTGAAAGCCAAATAGAGTATTTTAACATGGGTTGTACAGCAGACAGAAGTAGGATGGGGTGGGAAATGACATATTTGGGAGTTCTGGTGGTGTTCTAGGAGAGTTTAAAAAATATATACACAGTTAATATTAGGAGTTTAACATACATTAAATTTTAGTGGCTGGTAAGCTTGGTGAGTTTCAGGTATCCAGATGTTTGGTGAAGTTCTTGGAGCACAGGTTGTGATGGATTTAGCTAGGTTTAGCTTTAAGGTGGACTAGGCAGTGAAGTAGGTGGTTGGTAAGGTGGTAAGAAGGAGCATGTACATTAAATTTTAGTGGCTGGTTTTCTGGCAAGATTCGGGTATCCAGATGTTCAGCGAAGTTCTTGGAGTGCAGGTTGTGATGGAGTTAGCTGGGTTTAGGTTTTAGGAGTTCTAGGCAGTGAAGTAGGTGGCTGGCAAGGTGGTAAGAAGGAGCCTGTACCTTCACACTTCTTAGTTGAAATATAGGCAAAGTAGCAAAACTTACATTAAGGCAAAGGATACACCACCACAACCACCAGAAACGCTGTTGGTACAGTTGACATAGGCCAAGATAGGGATAGAAAATTTAAATATTAATAAAGTACCCCAAAGTGTCATGAGATCTTTTACATACAAACAAACCAGGATAAACTTCCACAAAAAAACAAATAGTCCAACAAAAAAGCTGCAACAATTCAAAACTGCTACCAAGAGCTATCTAAAAAGCATCTGGACCTGCCACTGCACACACCCTTCTTAACCAACTATCTCACCTCTTCAGCTGTCTCCTACCTACTTCTCCCTCCTTCTTTCTCACCCCTACTCAGCAACTGTAACCCTGAATTCCACTTCTAGCTAGCTTAGACTATCTCAATTAAACTGTTCTCTCAAATACTGTTATTCTTTGTTGCTGTGTAGCTACATACTTAGTCACAGTATGTTTGATAACTTTAGTGACTGTGACAGAATACTTGTCAGCTTCTATACATTTGTATATAACCTTGGAACCATGTAGCTACATCTTTGGTGATGGTATTCTTTATACATCTGTGTAAGTTTGTATATAACCTATGTGCTTTTATATTAGGAGTTGTAAATTGTTAATCTATGCTCTAACTTTTTGAATACTTTATTATACTTCTTATATGTGTTAACTGTGGAGCTTTTGTCCCCAGGCCTCTGGTGAAAAAAGGCGACAGTTCTGTCAGACTAACCTAGTCAACAAATGTCAAAATAAAATAAAAATTATAATATATATATATGTACTTCATTAACCACAGTACTACATTTTTGCAATTTACGCATGAAATAGGTTCAGATGAAATACACTATTTAGATATTAAGTTAAGTAAAGATTATAACAAGAAGACTTACAAGTCTAATATATACAGAAAAGAACATCACTCCAATGCATATTTCCATTACAAGAGAGATCACCCATACCATCTAAAAATGAATATAGTTAAAGGGCAAATGATACAGATAGCTAGAATGACATCAGATAATAATTAATTTTTGAATGAAATTGAAAATGCACAAAGAATGTTTCACGAGAGGGGCTACCCTGTTGAATTGACTGAACCGATTAAAGAATATGTTGTAAAGAGATGGGGAACTGTATATATACCATTATTAATTAATAAAGGAAAGGAAATTAAAAGAATTGAAAATTATGATAAAACATACAAAGAGGCTTTGGTTGCAACCCTACCATATTTAACACTAACCAATTATAATGGTATTGGGTGGTTAAGGAAATGCATTAATGAAACTTGGGAAATGTTTAGAACTATGCCAACTAGGGTTAGTGTTTTCCAAAACAACCTGAAATATAGCTTTAGAAGAAACAAAAATATCAAAAATATAATAGAGACGAAATATAAAACAAATGTAGGGGGAACATGTTTGAGAAATGGTACCTTTAAATGTGGAAGATGTTCACAATGCCCCTTTATAGCAGGGGTAAAAGAAATAAGAAGTCTAAGCCTGGAAATGACAATAAGAGCTAAAAGTACAATAGTTGTTATTCCAAGGGAGTTATTTATTTGGCATATTGCATGTTGGGGGTATTATGTAGGCAAAACAGAATGCCACCTTTGGAAGAGAATTTATGAACACATAAGGGATATTAATAGGAAAAATGAAAATAACACCCTATATAGACACATTTTGGTATGCAAAGAGGCTGATTTTAAGTTTTGGGTCCTTGAAGAGGTTGACCATTTCAAAAGAGGTGGAGATTGGGAAACGAGGCTAGAATTTAGGGAAATTATATGGCAATTAAGGCTGGATGCGTGTAGTGGAAAAGGTATGAATGACCACATTTCCATTACTCCAGCTTTAAAAGTACTTTCAGAAGATCCCAAAAAGCATAATGTCAAAAGTAGGTGGACTAATGGTTTCAAATTATACAATATACAATATATAGTATTTTGTTGGTATTGGGTACGTAAACATATACATATATACATATATGTATATGTTGGATTTTTTCTATATAAACATTTTTTTATATAATACACATTTTTTTATATTATAATTTTTCTATATTATAATTTCCAAGATATTTTTAGCAAGGGAGCATGTTTATATTTAATATTTATTGTTTTAGATATATATATATGTATATATTTTTTATATATATATTTTTTATACACATATGGTGTTTTATATGATGATTTCTATTATATACACCATATATATTCGATATATATATATATATATATATATATATATATATATATATATATATATATGTATATAAAGTTTAATATACAACTTGTGAATAGTCAAATCAATGAGAAAGATGCTGTTTGAATGAACGTATTGTAATGTTTGACAGGGACGGTAGTGTGATATACACAATATGTATATGCATTTATGTAAAATACATTTGCTTTACGACTGTATCCATCCATGCATCAGCGAATGGTAGAGAAATATATATGATGTTTTACATATATGTATTAGAGTGCGTCTACACACAATAAGAAAAAGATTTTTTTTAAATTTTACATTAAGGTTAATTGATTAATTGAAGCTTTAATGGCTAGCCAGTGAAGTACAAAGTCGGATGATATAAAAGGAATGGGAAATGTTTTTTTTGTGATTCTGAAGAAGTCTCCAGAGGGAGATGAAAGCACTTAATCCATGTTTTATTGTTTCATTAATTTTATTATTTTAACAAGCTGTATAATAAAAGTTTAACATACATATATATTGAACTTCTTATCGGACATATTTACTGGTGAAACAAAAGTTTTTTGAATAGGAAGACAGCCTTTATTGCACCGGAGCTACGCCTTGCGTTTTATTCTTCACTACAGTCAATACATTTTCTTTGCTCCCTCAACTTACGTTTTGCATTTCCTTTCACCAGCAACTTGTCTCAATAAATTCTCGTAAAAATCCTCTACTTCATAAAAAAGTGCAAACCTTTTACTTCAGTCTTTTATTGCCTTTTTTATCTTATTTTAATTCCTCTCATGTATGTACAATTTTCTTTTTGAAAATCATATTATACCATTCTTTCCCTTTCCCATCAACCTCACTTACATTTAACTCAAATAGTTTTAATTGTTGTATTCTTTTTTTCTTCCATCCTGTCCTTTTGTTCTTCTTTTCCTTGTTTTTTTCTTCCCATACATTTTTATATTTTATATAACATCTCACCTAACTTTTTTGTCTTTCTTTTACCTTTCTCATTACCCAAAATAAATTCATAGATGTTAAATGCACCACTGGATATTTCTTTTTAAATTCAAACCACCTTTTTCTTTATCATTATAAATTATCTGTCTTACCATCAGGTTCAGCCATGAATCCCAAATGAAGCAAATAATCTCTAATAACTATTTTTTCCATTTGAGTGGAAAATATATATATATATTCACCCTAAATATACTATTTCCCTACACCATAAGTATTCAGCATATATGTATTTTTTCTGAACTGGTAAATAAAAATGTTTCTAGTAAGCTGAATTTTTTTATTTGTTCCAGTATTCCTCTCTATTGACTTATACTTTCAAACTTACCAAATAGCATTCCCCAAATCTTAATTTCCTTTCTTGTATAATATGTTCCATTTTTATCTCACCAATTCCCTTATACTTCATTTGTTTAACTTTAGACTAACTTTTTGAACAGCTTTTTAATCCTTATTACAACCTCATTTATCCATTCCTTTTTTGTTATTAGAATTAAATCATCTGCACATTGCATACACATCAGTAATATAACATTTCTTTCCATCTCACATCTTGCTTCCCTCATTTCATACATGCATGTCTGCTGTACTGCATTCATTACTAGTACAAATAAGGACATAGTCAACAGGCATCTCTGTTTTACTCATCTCTTAACACTTATATTTTCACATCCATCCATTTACCATAACTTGTACCTACTAATTTTCATAACATTTTATTATTGCACAACTATTTTTTCTCCTTTACCATAAGCCTCTAAAATTTGCCACATTGCTTCATGGCTTGTTTTGTCAAAGACTCTTACTTCTTTATTTTCTTTCAGTATAATATCTATTGCTTCTTTCATTATAATTAACATTTATTTTACCTCTCTTCCTTTTATACCATAAATCCCTTCTCCTACTATCTCTTCCAAATCTTTCTTCATATTTTTTAGTATTTTTTCGTGCTTTTTCCATTTAAATTTTATTACACTATATATTTATTTTTCATTATAGCTTCCTTTATCTATTCATTTAATATTTTTTAATCTCTTTTATCTTTATACAGTACCTTATAATATTCATAATGTATGCCATCTAATCCTGGAACTGATTAATTTTCACCTTCTTTTATCACCTTTTATATGTCTTTTATTTTTGTATAATTTTCTAAAACCTTATTTTTTCAGATATGTTTTCACTTTCCATTCATCTTGCCCACCCATGTCCTTTTTTCATAAATTGTCTCTACATACTTCTCTACTACCTCCTTAATATATATTTTTGTTTGCATTTTATGTTCCCTTTGCTATATAAGATAGCAACCATGCTTCCTTCTCTCAGTTTTCATTCTTTTCCTAAATTAGGGAAACCTTTCTTTCTTTCCTTTCAAAAAAAATCTTTCCCTATGTAACGTAATTTTTTTCCTCTTTTCTTTTCATAAATTTGTTTTTATATTCCCTTATTTTGCCATTCCCTTTTGTATCTCTTTCTTATAATTCCATAACGTTTATTCACATTTCATCTTATTTCTTTTTTATTCTTCTTTCCACTTCTAAACATATTTAAAATGTCTGTTTATACACTAACTACCACTATGTCCAATTTTTATAAAATTGTTTCATTGTCACATGATCTTTCCATAATATTTATTTCTCTTATATCATTTTTCCTCCTTTTTAAACTCTGAAGTTAATCTCTTTACCCCTTTACCGTCCTTTATCATTTCTTTGTTTTCCCTTTTTCTAGTTCATACTGCTCTATGATCTGAAAATTTGCCATCCATACTCCCCCTGTTATTTATTTAATGTTTTTAGAGTAATATATATAATTAATTTCAGTCTTAACATTTCCTCTTTTATATGTCCATTGCCTATTTTTCCTACATTTTAAATCTCCACATTTTATTAACTCCTATAACATCTTACCATCATGGTTATTTCCCTACCATTACTACTGACATGTTTGCTAACATATTTTTTTAATTTATTCAAAGATCTGTTTTCTCTCTCCTTCATATTAGTATATGCATAAATAACTATTAATCTTAAACATTTCTGTCTCATTCTTATATCACATATTAGTACCCTTCTTGGTACTACTATTGTTACAGTTACATTTTTTTATTTCTTCATTTTTATGAGAATTCCTATTTCAAAACATGTCTCATTTCCTGCTGAACAAACAATTTGGCCCCCTGTACTACCTATATTCTTTTCCTTTTTTTTCTTTGTTATGTCTGGTATCCAGCAAGCAAGAAGTCATCCATTTTTACTTCTTTCTCCATTTCAGCACCATCAAACCTCTTATATCATTTCTAATGGCATTCATATTTAATGGTAAAATCCCTATATCATCCTTTTCCTTCTAAATATCCAACCAACTGATTTTTCACAATATTGCTTTTGTTCTAATACAATCTCCATTTCTCCCTCTGCTTCCTCTTTACTTTCTAAACTTGCAAATCTATTCTCTCTCTCTGTATATTAATAATCTCACTTTGAATGGTTATTTCCTCTCTAACTACCTTTTTATTGTTTAACCTTTCTTCAGAATCCCCTTCTCCATACCACCTTCTCTTTCAGTATCTTCTTAATTAATATTTTCTACTGTGTGTCCTTCATCTGGGCTTTCCTATTTATCTACTCTTTCCTTTTCTAATACAGGACAGTCAAAGCAAGGGTGTCCAAATTCTTTACATTTTCTACAAAAAGGCTTGCTGTATATTCTCCCCACATTAATGATGCCTTCATTTGTTACAGTTTAGTAATTTGGAATATGCTGGATTTTCCATTCCTTAACATCCACTGTTACCCATACTTCCCAACCCCATCCATATATTTCTTTCATCATATTTTTTTTACTTAATTGACTTTACTAAATAGTGAAAGAAAAACAGTTTTAGCACACGCTGTTCTATATCTAAAGTCTTAAGTTGCACATTTATCTTTTTTAGTTGTAGTCTCAAGATCTGAAATATGGTGCCACTGTATTTCTTTCTTCAATGTCACTCATAATTTTTTCCAGCCAATGTTTTTTTAACTTCACAGCAATTACTGCTTTCAGCTCTCAAATGTATTAATATGCTTATGTCTTTAATGTTAAGCCTAATGGCAAAATAAGACTATCCATAATGTCAGATCTGCTCACAATGCCTTTAATTTTTTTTTTCTTACCACTAGTCATCTTCTCTGTGGCTGTTGAGAAATTGCAAATATTTGTCCCTCTCTTAATTCTTTATTCCATTCTTCTTTACCTTGCTGTAGCTGCATAACTTCTTTCTTGTAACAAAAAAAAAAAAACCCTGTTACAGAGGAAAACCCTGAACACTGGCTACACCATCAGCCAAGAATACCTCCATTATTTTCCCTTCACCAGCTGTTGCTTGTGTTTCCAAACTCTCAGTTTCTTTCTCCTGTACTACTTTCTCCACCATGTTACTCCATCACACTTTGACTCTTTCATTTGGCTCTGTGTGATTCATCAAATCTATCAGCACTTGTGTCTTCAGTCTGCCATTTTCTTGCTCTGTAACAATTATTTAATCTCCTTCTTTCAGTAAGTCTTTTCTGCTCCTCTCTACAACTCTGCTGCACTCTACAGTAGCAGTACTCCAGCACCACCTAGCAGTTCCAAAGAGTGCTTCACTTCCTCTCATCCAAAGGGTACGGGATGTTCCCAGATGGCCTTGACAAAGTTCCCTTAGTTAATATGAATTACTAGCTTGGGTCTCCCCAGAAAAGAGGTCATTTTCTTAGTGTTACTAACCAGATCTACAAAGTGTAAATAAATAAATAAAAACATATGTGATTGCACATTTGGCCATGCAGCTTTTAAACATTTAATCTGTGTCTAATAGAAATTAGAGAGTATGTTATTTATTTGGTTTTTTTTTTTTTTTTTTTGTTTATTTATTTAGTTATATTTGTTAACAGGGGAAGTCCAACAGGTTGGAGAAACCCTTTTTCAGTGGAGGCTTGAAGAGAAAAACTCCACTCATACAATGCCATACAAGATATAATATACATTATCACATGCAAAGTGGACATCAGTGTCATCTTTGATAGTGCAGCATTAAAAAATGATATACAGTAACATATTGAATTAGTTCACATTATACAAAAGCATATTGTATAATAGTATACATTAACACTGCTACAATCAAAATTACATGTTGTAATTGATAATATTTTATACAAGCATTTGTAGTGGAACAGCTGTAAACATAAATGTGCATGAGAAAGTGTATAAATAGCAGTATTAAGTAGAAGTCAGACTAGTTATTCAGTTTGCATTAGGTAACATACCCTTTATTATTCTACCGTAAAGGGAATGTGTGTTTGTCCAAACAGCAACAGCACAACAGATTTATCTCTGAAGGACACTTTTGATAAATAGGTGGTGTTGCCCTTTCTACACTGTTGTGTGACCTTCACTGTTTTGTCCATCGGACAAATAATTATCAATAAATAACCATGAATTATATTACCCTAAAGGGTAATGTACCTTTTAGGGGGTACATAAGCAGAAAAAATATACAAATAATGATGTTAGTTGTGGGCAGTATTATCAGGAAGTCTTAGTCTAAGAAGAAAACATATAATAGTATTTATAAAAGACTTGCACATTCTGTGCATTTTATTTACAATTTAGTTTTTAGTGTTTATTACACGGTCCAACTGTTTTGGGGATCATGAAATTTGTGATAAAGTGGAGGTAAGCAAGAGAGAAGTTTGTGTTAGAGTTAGCCTAGTCAGGAGCAAGAGCAGAGTCAGGAGTCATTGAAATGTGGTTTTATAGTTGGCCTTGGAAAGTGGGCAGGATGTTATTGAGTCTTAGTTTTAGAGGTGGGTCTACTTCTAAATTCTGAAGATTAAAAACGTCAACTTTTTTATGGTCGAGACTATAAGATCGAAGTTCTGAAACTTCAAAATTTAAATGAAAAAAAAAAATAAAAACAAAAATATACTAACTCTGAGATCACACTGCAAAAAGGAAAATGGTAAATATACCATTCCTCTCTATAAAGCGATCTCCATTTAAATGATTCAAATTTCAAAATTTCGATTTTATGGTCTCGACCATAAGAAAGTCAACATTTTGAAAAGTCAACATTTTGAAACTTTAAAATTTAGTAAACCCATAGCGGCACAGAGTTCATTAGCTTGTGGATGTGAATGGAATAAAAAGCGTCTTCTGCTGAATTGTCGGCTTTGTGAGTGGATAGTAAGGCTTTGCTTATTGACAATAGGCTTCTATGGATGGTTAGGGTCTGAGGATACTTTTCAGGTTGTAACTAGTTGTATTTGAGGTGACGAGGTAGTTCTAGTCAACTAAGTTTTCTGATAGCAGTCTATTTCCTACAGTCTGTAGCCAGATGTAGGAACTAAGACCTATAAGACAGCCATTCTAACCCTTGTACTACCACATCATTAAATATGATTAATTGATTTTTAGTTAGTTGCTGGTAATCATGGTAATCATGTTATGTAGGATCTTTTCAGCTATGACTCAAAGTATAAAACAGAAATAAAAAATAAGAGAATCACAAAGTCTGAAGTATAAATATATATATATATATATATATATATATATATATATATATATATATACATATACAATAATGAATAAAACAATACTCAGCAGTATAAATGTCTCCCAGTCGACGAGTAAATAAAGCAAATAATCCAAGTAAAAAGGCTGGGAGGCAACCAAAGCTGTCATCAATTCTTATAACTGTCCAAAAAATATATTGGCATAATGCAAGGAAGTATATAAAAAATAAGCGTTTAATGAGGAACAAAACAAACAATGAGCGCTTTCGCCGTAGCTTCTTCGGACTGTTAAGATTCAAATGTTCAAGCAATCATCTTTATAAATCTTAATTAGTGATGTATATACATTAATTAACCATTCTTATCGAATTTTAAAGAAATACAGTGTACCAACACCGATAAAAACCTACACATATCAGTTCTATATAGTTGTTGTCTGAAGCTAAAAAACATCGATACACATAAAATAATAAACAAAATAAACTTAAAAACGCTAGAAGCACATAACTTATGCAATGATGTTAACAAAAAACAACTATAGAATAGAATTTTGGAGAATAATATTTTTATATATGAAGACAATATTTATATACAAAGGGATGGCGTGGCTATGGGCACATCTTGTGCCAATAGCTACGCCAACCTATTTTTAGCAGAATGGGAAGAACATATACTATTTCAACATCACTTACATCAAATATATTTTTTGGACAGTTATAAGAATTGATGACAGCTTTGGTTGCCTCCCAGCCTTTTTACTTGGATTTTATATATATATATATATATATATATATATATATATATATATATATATATATATATATATATATATATATATATATATATATATATATATATATATATATATATATAGGGTCTATATCAGGAGTTCGAATGCACAGGTGTCCAAACGCTGTAACATCGAACTGGGAAGTCCAAAATGTGAAAATATCGAAGCCGCGGAACACCGATTTTTTTTTTCAGGGAAAAATATAGGTGGGCTGTTTCTGCGGCTTTGCTATTTCCTCCACTGTGGTGCGATCTCAGAGTTGATATATTTAAGTAGGAGTGGGGTGGGGGTGTGGGGGGGCTAAGCCCCCCCCACATTAGGAACTGTTTGAAGTATACCATGTGTTTTTTGGTTTTGTACTGGAACAGCGATTTTTTTTCCCTGGGAAAGAAATTGCTGTTCTGTGTGTTCAAAATTCTTGCATTTACGTAGTCGGACTTATTACAGTTCAACTAAGTGATATAGACCCATACACATATATATATATATATATATATATATATATATATATATATATATATATAGCTTCACAAGTATAAACTATTATATATTTTTTATACTTTTTATATTTATCACAAAAAATACTGATATACACACACATTTTATCTTTGTGAGGAATTAGGAAAAGGTTTCATTTATATGTTGTATTTTAGCAGTGAATCAGTGTGTTTTTTGACAAAAAAACCCAATTGTATTCAATTAACTCATGTAATTACTCAATTCATGAAGTGTTTTAATTAATTAATTGGTTGTGATATATATATATGAGTTGCTTTTTTTGAAAATGGCATCTGATGAAGTCTTGTGCTCAAGACGAAAGCACTTATTTCGCCTGTTTGTGGAATTATTAAATACTGTTTTCTTCACCACGGAAAGATTGGACTTTTTTTCTGTTTTGTGAGTGGATAGTAAGGCTTTGCTTATTGACAATAGGTTTCTGAGGGTGGTTAGGGTCTGAGGATACGTTTTAGGCTGTGACTAGTTGTATTTGAGGTGACGAGGTAGTTCTAGTCAACTAAGTTTTCTGATAGCAGTGTATTTCCTACAGTCTGTAGCCGTGTAAGTAAGGCACAGTATGCATGTGCATAATCATCAGTACATTTTGCAAGTTTAATGACTATAAGGTTAAACCTGCACCAGACGGTTTTTAGATGAAGGCTTCTGCAGTATTTTCGTAAAATAGTATTTACCACTGCCTTCCTGACACTTTGCCTGACAGGATATATGTTAACTGAATGTGCACTCTTAATCTCAGCTGTATTTCATTCTAACAAATTTACAGTCTCTGATGACATATTCTGAGCTAGGCACCACTCATCCAACAGGACTAAATGCAGCCTTCCCTTCTTTGCACACATCTCATATTCATATATGATACACTCTGTGCCACCTCATGCAAGCACAAAAGGCTTATTGCTCCCCATTTTATAAATGGTTGGAAACATACCTCTGTTAAATTTATCAGTCATAACAACTAACTATTTACTGAAAGCATCCTTACATATCCTGGTCTACTTCCTGGACTGACATATAATCTTAGAATCTATACTTGAAAATATATTAGAATTTACTAAGCTTAAATGCCTGAGGTATACACACTAGTAAGCTCCAAAAGACCTGATTCTATTCACTATATCCATTCACAACTAAAATATCATAACTTAGAGACAAAGATTCCAGGTGACAATGCTATAAAAAATGACAGGGACAACAAAAATGGCAGAGCTGCCCTTTTGATCTCTGTGGCATGTGCCTCATTGCAAGCTAGTAGTATTTGATAACATATATACATATCACATACAACACAGAACATATAACATATATTCTGCTAAGCAGATGATCAAGAAAGCCAATAAGCAGAGATAAGACAAAGGAAACAGCAGCAAAAGATAATCACACTTAGAGTGGACCATCAGATGCAGAGAAAAAGGACAGTGACCACAGAAATCAGAATAACTTTAGGTGGGATAGACTCCAGAAACATAGATATAAATTGTCCACTCTACAGGGCCTTGATTAGACAACATCATGAGTTATGTGTGCTGTTCTGGAAGGCATAAAAGGAAAGGGACATTACACTTCTGGAAGGAATCCAGAGGAAGATCAACAGAAGGATCCATGGGATAGAGAGTGAGAGTTCTGAACAGAGGCTAGAGATGCTACAGTTATTTTCACTTAAAGCCAGAACAGAGAGACAGAGACAGAGAGTGTCTGCATGTGTGCAGGGGGTGCACAATAATAGTGCACACGATCATGTCAAGGAGATATGAAAATGTCATCCTAAACAGGAAGGACAAATGGCAATGAAGGCAGCTCATGCAGTATATTGTAAGGTATAACTACTAACTAAACCCATAAAAGTCCTTCTTTACACAGAGGGTTGTCGACTCATGGAAAGGACCACTACGATGGGTGCTGGAGAGGGAATCCATAGAAGTATTAAAGGAAGAATGGAGCAAATGGAGAAAGGGTAAAGGTAAGGTAATGTTCCAGTTGTTGGATATGCCTGATTAGGTACATACCAAAGGGGGCATTGTACTCAATGATAGGTTTGATGAATGCCAAATACAGTGGAACAATGACTTCCTTGGACTTAGATGCCTTACCTTTGTTTATAGGTTGTGCAACATAGAATGATTTCCTCACCACTGTAGACATGTGAAAATCAAAGGCTAGATTACTATCTATGGGTGTTCCTAAGTCCCTGAATACTGGGTCAGCTCTAAAGGGTGTGTTGTCAATATGATAGTACCAGGGATGGATAACCTCCCAAAGGATACTATTATGCATTTCTTGGCATTTAGTTTTAGTCCATGGCTCTGACACCAGTTGTTTGTCTATGTCAGCCCTTCCTGGAGAACATTTGTGTCAGTGTGAGATTCAATGACTGCTCCTAATTTGCAATCATCTGCAAATTTAGTCAGCCAGAGACCACTGACATTGGCCTTGACTTCTCAGAAGTAAATGCCAAAAAGGAGTGGTCCAAGGACTGATTCCCTGATATAAGCAATATCAAGTTCAGAATTATAATCCTGGCAGTTTTCAAGACAAAATAGGCTAAAGTTAAATCAGCCACCCTCAGACTGCATTCATCAATGAACACAAAGTCATGCTTTCTACGAGGATAACCAAAAATAGCTTGTTAAAGTAGTACCCATATCTGAACCTTAAGTAATAATCCGGCCTACATCAAGGTTATAGGTGTAACAGCAGAAGTGCTGTGCACTCACTGGGGCATCTCTGTGAGTAAGGAAAAGGAAGCCTATCATGACACCCAGCATAGTCACACCTACTAGACATACTAGTCAGTTTTGGGAGACAGACCTCAGTGTCTTGAACTGTTTACATTAGTCTGGAATACTCAAACACTGCAAGAGTCATAAACTGCACAATTCACTGAACTCTAAGCAGTGAAGCTCTATA